>NC_086453.1:12668976-12970226 GCF_028390025.1 Pseudophryne corroboree | reverse complement strand
AAGCAGCCAGTAACTGAGCACCTGGGTAACACCATGCTGCACTGCAGGGGGGCAGATGTAACATGTGCAGAGAGTTAGGTGTGGGAGGGGTGTGTCCTAGCTCAGAGCTACAGTGCAGTGTGGGAATAAAGCTGTCCAGCATGTGTGGGCTACATGCAGAAGCAGCCAGTAACTGAGCACCTGGGTAACACCATGCTGCACTGCAGGGGGGCAGATGTAACATGTGCAGAGAGTTAGGTGTGGGAGGGGTGTGTCCTAGCTCAGATCTACACTGCAGTGTGACAATAAAGCTGTCCAGCATGTGTGGGCTACATGCAGAAGCAGCCAGTAACTGAGCACCTGGGTAACACCATGCTGCACTGCAGGGGGGCAGATGTAACGTGTGCAGAGAGTTAGGTGTCGGAGGGGCGTGTCCTAGCTCAGAGCTGTATTGCAGTGTGAGAATAAAGCTGCCCAGCATGTGTGGGCTACATGCAGAAGCAGCCAGTAACTGAGCACCTGGGTAACACCATGCTTCACTGCAGGGGGGCAGGTGTAACATGTGCAGAGGGTTAGGTGTGGGGGGGATGCATACCTCCCAACTGTCTCGATTTTCGCGGGACAGTCCCGTTTTTTGGGGACTGTCCCGCTGTCCCACCCGCGGGCCACAGTGTCCCGCGGTGGAGGGGGGGCAGTTGGGAGGCTCCTGCACTCACTGCTCTTTGCGTCTATTCAGTGCAGACAGAGGGAGAGGGGGCATGCCATCGGCTCACGGCGCGCTGGGCATGCCCCCTCAGTGACTAAATTGGGGGCGTGGCTCGCGATCGCGGGTCCTCCCATGAAGCCACGCCCATTTTCCATAGGTCACACCCCTTTTTGGATGCGCGTGTGTCCCTCTTTAAAGGCGGATAAAGATGCCCCCTCCTCTTCGATGGTGTAGTAGACGCTGGCATTGTGCCAGAGTGTAATACATATGCGCAAATATAATTATATGGGTGCGGTGTGCGGACTTCCCACATGTGAACCAAACTTGCTTTCTAATTATTCCCTTGCTCTATATAAAACTCACCATTTGCTCTCTACATGGCGTGCTGTTTTCTTTGTGCTGCTGTGGCAGATCTATGTATACTTTCTGTATATTTGTGCAGCAGACAGATCACATCACACTTAGTGGAAGTCACTTAGCAATGCCATGTTCTGTACTCCCCGTTCCCTGTGTCTGTGATCTGCACATATGACATGTTTCATAGAAGATAAATCATTGAGTTGCACCCAACCTTGATTTGTCCGTCGTAATATCGCTATTAGGGGCAGAGGGCGGGACAAGTGATATAAGCTGCGGTCCAGTACTTGTCCTGTATGATAAAAGCCGTTCAGCTTTTTCTCTGACGTCCTGAGTGGATGCTGGGACTCCGTAAGGACCATGGGGAATAGCGGCTCCGCAGGAGACTGGGCACAACTAAAGAAAGCTTTAGGACTACCTGGTGTGCACTGGCTCCTCCCACTATGACCCTCCTCCAAGCCTCAGTTAGAATCTTGTGCCCGGCTGAGCTGGATGCACACTAGGAGGCTCTCCTGAGCTCCTAGAAAAGAAAGTATATTTTAGGTTTTTTATTATCAGCGAGATCTGCTGGCAACAGACTCACTGCAGCGAGGGACTAAGGGGAGAAGAAGCGAACCTACCTAACTGGTGGTAGCTTGGGCTTCTTAGGCTACTGGACACCATTAGCTCCAGAGGGATCAAACACAGGACCCGACCTCGATCGTTCGGTCCCGGAGCTGCACCGCCGTCCCCCTTACAGAGCCAGAAGCATGAAGATGGTCCTGGAAATTGGCGGCAGAAGACTTCGGTCTTCAACAAGGTAGCGCACAGCACTGCAGCTGTGCGCCATTGCTCCTCATGCACACCTCACACTCCGGTCACTGATGGGTGCAGGGCGTTGGGGGGGGGGGGGCGCCCTGAGCAGCAATATGAATACCTTGGTTGGCAAAAAATCACAATATATAGTCCCAGAGGCTATATATGTGATAAATACCCCTGCCAGAATTCCTCAAAAAAAAGCGGGAGAAAAGTCAGCCGAAAAAGGGGCGGGGCTAACTCCCTCAGCACACTGGCGCCATTTTTTCTTCACAGTGCAGCTGGAAGACAGCTCCCCAGGCTCTCCCCTGTAGTTTTCAGGCTCAAAGGGTTAAAAAGAGAGGGGGGGCACCAAATTTAGGCGCAATATTGTGTATACAAGCAGCTATTGGGAAAAATCACTCAGTTATAGTGTTAATCCCTGCATTATATAGCGCTCTGGTGTGTGCTGGCATACTCTCTCTCTGTCTCCCCAAAGGACTTTGTGGGGTCCTGTCCTCAATCAGAGCATTCCCTGTGTGTGTGCTGTGTGTCGGTACGGCTGTGTCGACATGTGGGATGAGGAAGGTTACGTGGAGGTGGAGCAGAGGCCGATAAATGGGATGTCGCCCCCTGTGGGGCCGACACCAGAGTGGATGGATAAGTGAAAGGTATTAACCGACAGTGTCAACTCCTTATGTAAAGGGCAGGATGACGTAACAGCTATGGGACAGCCGGCTTCTCAGCCCGCGCCTGCCCAGGCGTCTCAAAGGCCATCAGGGGCTCAAAAACGCCCGCTACCTCAAGATGGCAGATACAGATGTCGACACGGAGTCTGACTCCAGTGTCGACGAGGTTGAGACATATACACAATCCACTAGGAACATCCGTTGCACTCGGCAATGAAAAATGTGTTACACATTTCTGACATTAACCAAAATACCACAAAAAAGGGGTTTTATGTTTGGGGAGAAAAAGCAGCCAGTGTTTTGTTCCCCCATCAGATGAGTGAATGAAGTGTGAAAAAGCGTGGGTTCCCCCGATAAGAAACTGGTAATTTCTAAAAAGTTACTGATGGCGTACCCTTTCCCGCCAGAGGATAGGTCACGTTGGGAGATATCCCCTAGGGTGGATAAGGCGCTCACACGTTTGTCAAAAAAGGGTGGCACTGTCGTTTTAGGATACGGCCACTTTGAAGGAGCCTGCTGTTAAAAAGCAGAAGGCTATCCTGAAGTCTGTATATACACACTCAGGTACTATACTGAGACCTGCAATTGCCTCAGCATGGATAGTGCTGCTGCAGCGTGGTCTGATACCCTGTCAGATAATTTTGATACCCTATACAGGGAAAATATTTTGCTAACCATAGAGCATATTAAAGACGTCGTCTTATATATATGAGGGATGCACAGAGGGATATTTGCCGGCTGGCATCCAAAAGTTAATGCAATGTCCATTCTGCCAGGAGGGTATTAAGGACCCGGCAGTGGACAGGTGAGGCTGACTTTAAAGGCACATGGAGATTCTGCCTTATGAGGGTGAGAGCTGGGAAGAAAAAATTTTTACCTCAGGTTTCCTCACAGCCCAAGAAAGCACTGTATTATCAGGTACAGTCCTTTCGGCTCCAGAAAAGCAAGCGGGTCAAAGGCGCTTCCTTTCTGCACAGAGACAAGGGAAGAGGGAAAAAGCTGCACCAGACAGCCAGTTCCCAGGATCAAAAATCTTTCCCCGCTTCCTCTGAGTCCACCGCATGACGCTGGGGCTCCACAGGTGGAGCCAGGTGCGGTGGGGGCACGTCTCGGGAACTTCAGCGACCAGTAGGCTCGCTCACAGATGGATCCCTGGGTTCTGCAAGTAGTATCACAGGGATACAAGCTGGAGTTCGAGGCGACTCCCCCTCGCCGTTACCTCAAATCAGCCTTGCCTGCTGCCCTCGGAGAAAGGGGAGGTAGTACTGGCGGCAATTTACAAGCTGTACTTCCAGCAGGTGATAATCAAGGTACCCCTCCTTCAACAAGGCCGGGGTTACTATTCCACAATGTTGTGGTACCGAAACCAGACGGTTCGGTGAGACCCATTCTAAAATTAAAATACTTGAACACTTATATACGAAGGTTCAAGTTCAAAATGGAATCGCTCAGGGCGGTTATTGCAAGCCTGGACGAAGGGGATTACATGGTATCACTGGACATCAAGGATGCTTACCTGCATGTCCCCATTTACCCTTCTCACCAGGAGTACCTCAAAATTGTGGTACAGGACTGTCATTACCAATTCCAGACGTTGCCGTTGGTCTGTCCCCGGCACCGAGGGTTTTTACCAAGATAATGGCCGAAATGATGATACTCCTTCGGAAAAAGGGAGTTATAATTATCCCGTACTTGGACGATCTCCTAATAAAGGCGAGGTCCAGGGAGCAGTTGTTGGTCAGAGTAGCACTATCTCGGGAAGTGCTACAACAGCACGGCTGGATTCTGAATATTCCAAAGTCGCAGCTGGTTCCTACGACGCGTCTACTGTTCCTGGGTATGGTTCTGGGCACAGAACAGAAAAAAGTGTTTCTCCCGGAGGAGAAGGCCAAGGAGTTGTCATCTCTAGTCAGAGACCTCCTAAAACAAATACAGGTGTCGGTGCATCAATGCACGCGAGTCCTGGGAAAGATGGTAGCTTCTTATGAAGAAATTCCATTCGGCAGGTTCCATGCGAGGATCTTCCAGTGGGATCTATTGGACAAGTGGTCCGGGTCGCATCTTCAGATGCATCGGTTGATAACCCTGTCTCCAAGGGCCAGGGTGTCGCTGTTGTGGTGGCTGCAGAGTGCTCATCTTCTAGAGGGCCGCAGATTCGGCATACAGGACTGGGTCCTGGTGACCACGGATGCCAGCCTTCGAGGTTGGGGGGCAGTCACACAGGGAAGAAACTTCCAAGGACTATGGTCGAGTCAGGAGACTTCCCTACACATAAATATTCGGGAGCTAAGGGCCATTTACAATACCCTAAGCCAGGCTAGACCCCTGCTTCAACACCAGCCGGTGCTGATCCAGTCAGACAACATCACGGCGGTCGCCCATGTAAACCAACAGGGCGGCACAAGAAGCAGGATGGCGATGGCAGAAGCCACAAGGATTTTCCGATGGGCGGAAAATCATGGGTTAGCACTGTCAGCAGTGTCCATTCCCGGAGTGGACAACTGGGAAGCAGACTTTCTCAGCAGGCACGACCTCCACCCGGGAGAGTGGGGACTTCATCCAGAAGTCTTCCAAATGATTGTACACCATTGGGAAAGGCCACAGGTGGACATGATGGCATCCCGCCTCAACAAAAAGCTAAAAGGATATTACGCCAGGTCAAGGGACCCTCAGGCGATAGCTGTGGACGCTCTGGTAACACCGTGGGTGTACCAGTCGGTGTATGTGTTCCCTCCTCTGCCTCTCATACCCAAGGTACTGAGAATAATAAGAAGGAGAGGAGTAAGAACTATACTCGTGGTTCTGGATTGGCCAAGAAGAGCTTGGTACCCAGAACTTCAAGAAATGATCTCAGAGGACCCATGGCCTCTGCCGCTCAGACAGGACCTGCTGCAGCAGGGGCCCTGTCTGTTCCAAGACTTACCGCGGCTGCGTTTGACGGCATGGCGGTTGAACACCGGATCCTAGAGGAATAAGGCATTCTGGAGGAAGTCATTCCTACGCTGATTAAGGCTAGGAAAGATGTGATCGCAAAACATTATCACCGCATATGGCAAAAATATGTTGCTTGGTGTGAGGCCAGGAAGGCCCCAACGGAGGAATTTCAACTGGGTCGATTTCTGCACTTCCTACAGTCAGGAGTGACTATGGGCCAAAAATTGGGTTCCATTAAGGTCCAGATTTCGGCTCTGTACATTTTCTTCCGAAAAGAACTGGCTTCACTGCCTGAAGTTCAGACTTGTGTAAAGGGAGTGCTGCATATTCAGCCCCCGTTTGTGCCTCCAGTGGCACCGTGGGATCTCAACGTGGTGTTGGATTTCCTGAAGTCGCATTGGGTTGAGCCACTTAAATCCGTAGAGCTAAAATACCTCACGTGGAAAGTGGTCATGCTGTTGGCCTTGGCGTTGGCCAGGCATGTATCAGAATTGGCGGCTTTGTCATGTAAAAGCCCTTATCTGATTTTTCATATGGATAGGGCGGAATTGAGGACTCGTTCCCAATTCCTTCCTAAGGTGGTATCAGTTTTCATGTGAACCAACCTATTGTGGTGCCTGCGGCTACTTGGGACTTGAAGGACTCCAAGTTACTGGACGTAGTCAGGGCCCTGAAAATATATGTTTCCAGGACGGCTGGAGTCAGGAAAACTGACTCGCTATTTATCCTGTATGCACCCAACAAACTGGGTGCTCCTGCTTCTAAGCAGACTATTGCTCGTTGGATCTGTAGCACGATTCAACTTGCACATTCTGCGGCTGGACTGCCGCACCCAAAATCTGTAAAAGCCCATTCCACGAGGAAAATGGGCTCTTCTTGGGCGGCTGCCCGAGGGGTCTCGGCATTACAGCTTTGCCGAGCTGCTACTTGGTCGGGGTCAAATACATTTGCTAAATTCTACAAGTTTGACACCCTGGCTGAGGAGGACCTAGAGTTTGCCCATTCGGTGCTGCAGAGTCATCCGCACTCTCCCGCCCGTTTGGGAGCTTTGGTATAATCCCCATGGTCCTTACGGAGTCCCAGCATCCACTTAGGACGTCAGAGAAAATAAGATTTTACTCACCGGTAATTCTATTTCTCGTAGTCCGTAGTGGATGCTGGGTGCCCATCCCAAGTGCGGATTGTCTGCAATACTTGTATATAGTTATTGTTTAACTAAAGAGTTATTGTTGAGCCATCTGTTGAGAGGCTCAGTTATATTCATACTGTTAACTGGGTATAGTATCACGAGTTATACGGTGTGATTGGTGTGGCTGGTATGAGTCTTACCCGGGATTCAAAATCCTTCCCTATTGTGTCAGCTCTTCCGGGCACAGTATCCTAACTGAGGTCTGGAGGAGGGTCATAGTGGGAGGAGCCAGTGCACACCAGGTAGTCCTAAAGCTTTCTTTAGTTGTGCCCAGTCTCCTGCGGAGCCGCTATTCCCCATGGTCCTTACGGAGTCCCAGCATCCACTACGGACTACGAGAAATAGATTTACCGGTGAGTAAAATCTTATTATTTCACTGGTAGATCTACCTAAATGCTGATCACACGCAGCTAATACTTCTGTGTGCACAAACTTACCCCCCCCCCCCCTCCTGCAGTTTAGACCTGATCGCATGCGCAGTTCAGACCTGGTCGCTGCTGGGCGAAAACACACATCAGCGATCAGGTCTGAATTAGGCCCCATGTGCAGTGCAGGTGAGGCAGATGTAACATGTGCAGAGAGAGTTAGATTTGTGTGGGGTGTGTTCAAAGTGAAATCTAAATTGCAGTGTAAAAATAAAGCAGCCAGTATTTACCCTGCACAGAAACTATATAACCCACCCAAATCTAACTCTCTCTGCACATGTTACATCTGCCACACCTGCAGTGCACATGGGGGGGTCATTCCGACCTGATCGCACGCTGCAGATTTTCACAGTGCAGCAATCAGGTCACTACTGTGCATGCATATGCACCGCAATGGGCAGGCGCGTCGTACAGGTACAAAGCGGATCGGCGCCTAGCGATGGATTTAACGAAGACTCCATTTGCACAGACGATCGCAAGGAGATTGACAGGAAGAGGGCGTTTGTGGGTGTCAACTGACCGTTTTCTGGGAGTGTTTGGAAAAACGCAGGCGTGTCCAAGCGTTTGCAGGGCGGGTGTCTGACGTCAGTTCCGGTCCCGGACAGGCTGAAGTGATCGCAGCGGCTGAGTAAGTCCTGAGCTACTCAGAAACTGCACAAAACTTTTGTGTACCGCTCGGCTGCACATGCGATCGCACACTTGCAAAGCTAAAATACACTCCCCTATAGGCGGCGATTATCTGACCGCAGCGCTGCAAAAAAATAGCTAGCGAGCGATCAACTCGGAATGACCCCCATGGTTCTGCCCAACTGCTAACAAATTTGCAGCAGCGATCAGATCTGCATTAGGCCCAATGGTCGGAATGTCTAGATTTCTGGCGTTACCCTGTTACAGTTATTTGTTACTTCTATTATAGAAGAGTATGAATTTCCTCTCTTGTCTGCATTCCCGTCACTCGCCTCACATCCACCTCAGGACCCCTCTTATGGCTCCGTGGGGTTCTTCTTACCACTCGGATTGCTCTGCGTGAGATGTCAGATCACAGCGTGCTGATTGAGGGTCCTCAAGATGTCATATCATTGCAATCACTAGACAAACCGCCAACAGTGGTGAGTGGCAACGTCCTCCCAAGCTGCTCGTGGTAATGATGTTTCCGTGGAGCAGGCGATACGTGTGTGTGTGTGTGTGTGTGTGTGTCTCCGTGTGTGTGTGTGTATAATATAATATTACCCAACTGCTGACAGTATAATAGTAACCACTAAACTCTTTCCCTGTTTTCACTTGTCCCCTCTTCCCAGCACTTATCTGGTCACTGAGGGACATTTGGGCTTTGAGTCCTTAGACCAGGGACCTGTGATGTTCTTGCAGCGCTGTGAAGCTTCCTATGGGATTTCAGCTCTGCTCTTACCTGTCTGACGACTTCTCCCGCCCGTCTTGCCGTCAGTTCTGCTCCTTGGTAGGCGCTCTGTTTGCCGTGTCACACATAAATTTGCAGTTGGTGTCCTCATTGTTCCAACTGGTGACATGACCCAGCAGCGTTGGACTAGGGCGTAAAAGCAGAGGTAGGTGCCCAGGGCTGGGATCAGAGGGGTTGCGGCCAGCCACCATAGAGGGACTTGCCGAAACGTTAGAGAGGTCATGTAAAAGAACAGGAACCCTTTATACAAAGGGGCGGGGGGTGGGGAGTGGGGGGGGGGGGTTTGAGGTATGTCAGGACCCCCCACTTTGACTGGCAGGAGGGCTAATCTTGCTGTACTTGTGTCGTCGTATGTGTAAGATGATGAACACCCCAGAAGGCCTTGCACATCAAAAACAAGTGAAAATGTGGAAAAGATTATTTGATTTAACCATCAATTGAGCATCGGAATGACAACAGAAATGTTAAACATCGACAAAGAAACTGTGAGGCAAGTTTTTCATCGAGATTTTAACCTGACAAAAGTTTGTGCTAAGATGGTTCCAGGGCTTCTCACTGCCGGGCAGAAAGAACATGAGTACAGACGTTTTGGAACAAATTCCAGCGGATTCGCATTTTTTAGATAAACTTATTGCACGTGATGAGACACGGATCTTCCAGTACTATCCTGAGACACAACGCCCGTCCATGCTCTGGGAAACGCCATCACCACCAAGAATGACGAAAGCACGTCAAAGAAAATCCAAATTCAAAGCCATGTTAATTATTTCCTTTGATATGAAGGGTGTTACTCTGGCAGACTTAGGGGGTCATTCCGAGTTGATCGCAGATGGGCTAAATTTAGCACAGCTACGATCAGGCACTCAGACATGCGGGGGGGACGCCCAGCACAGGGCTAGTCCGCCCCGCATGTCAGTGCCGGCCCCACCCCTGCAGCAATGCTTTTGCATCTTAGGAGTTACTCCCGGCCAGTGCAGCTCCTGCGGCTGGCCGGGAGAACCTCTTCGCTGCCCCGGGTCGCAGCGGCTGCGTGTGACATTGCGCAGCCGTCGCAGCCCCCCCCCTAACGGTCCAGCCACGCCTGCGTCCAGCCCCCTCTCGCCCAGCGACCGCCTCTGCCTCAGAGGCGATCGCCAGGCAATGACTGCCTTCGGCCGTCTGGCATGCGCATAGGCGTGCGCAAGGGGGGTGCCTGGTGCGCACAGGCACCCCCTAATGTCCGACACACCCATCACCATTAGCAAATTTTCCCCGCTAAGCTGCAGAAGCAGAGGCTTAGATCTCGGCGACCTGCATGAATTGAGTAGGAGCCGGCACAGTAATCAAGCTGAATATAAACTACAGCTCCCAGCAGCTCTTGCTGCCGGAAGCTGGAGCTGAAGTTTACTTTCAGTTTGACCACGTTAATGCGGTGCGCAGGGGCAGATTGGGTCATTCCAAATGTCCTTGACCCTCAGTGGCTTTCCGGCAATGGCATTGCACCCCCACCACCCTGGTACCGCACCGCCCATCCATCCGCCCACCCACCATTGCGCCGCCGAAGGCCTATGGTGTTCAGCCGCGGCGGCATGACTTAACTACAGCAGAGCAGCTCCCACTTTGTGCTGCTGTCGGGAGTACGACCGTGACACCAATACTGCTGCCTGGCCTCACTGTCCACTCTCCTTTGGCTCCCAGAAGGTGAGGGTGGCTGGCAGGACACAGGGATATATGTAATACCCTGGTAAAACCCAAATGTAGCCCTTTGCTAAGTCCCCTGTGTGGGCAATGAGTTGTGATAGGATAAAGTTATAATGTTAATAAATGTACCTTGTGTAGATAGGGATAAAAAGAACATTCTTATAATTACATCTAGCCTCTCCTAGAAGGATATGGGCATATTTAATATAAGGACTTTCACAGAAAGAGGCAGTTGTGGGCAAGCGCCCCTCACAGAGGGAAGATAGTACTGTCAGCCTGAACTTGGGCATACTAGACTGCTACACTGCCTACCAAGGAGGGGGGTGCTGGCACGAGGCTAGGAGCGGAGCAACCAGCTCATGCAGGGGACCTCTGGCGGGACTGATCCGGGGCTCTGGAGGGGAAGTTATAAAGGAGAGAGAGAAAGAAAAAACCGTTGGTGGTCTGAGGAGACAGAGCTCGGGTCCGGAGCTGCGCAGGGAGAGTAACGCGTCCGCTAAGGAAAGCACGGAGATCTGAGCAGTAACGGACAGCGGAGAAAGCTGTAAAAGTACCCTGGTGGTGGCTCCGGTGTTTCCCGGTCGTGTCGCGGGATCCTGAAGTGCGGACGGTGGCGGTGGTCTGAGGAGGCCCGCAGGAGCTGGAGGGTGAAGAATCTCGGCCGAGTGACGCCCACCGGGAGGTGGCTGAGGCTGGCTAAACCAACCCGACCGGATCTGGGTAGAGATGAGCGCCTGAAATTTTTCGGGTTTTGTGTTTTGGTTTTGGGTTCGGTTCCGCGGCCGTGTTTTGGGTTCAAACGCGTTTTGGCAAAACCTCACCGAATTTTTTTTGTCGGATTCGGGTGTGTTTTGGATTCGGGTGTTTTTTTCAAAAAACACTAAAAAACAGCTTAAATCATAGAATTTGGGGGTCATTTTGATCCCAAAGTATTATTAACCTCAAAAACCATAATTTACACTCATTTTCAGTCTATTCTGAATACCTCACACCTCACAATATTATTTTTAGTCCTAAAATTTGCACCGAGGTCGCTGTGTGAGTAAGATAAGCGACCCTAGTGGCCGACACAAACACCGGGCCCATCTAGGAGTGGCACTGCAGTGTCACGCAGGATGTCCCTTCCAAAAAACCCTCCCCAAACAGCACATGACGCAAAGAAAAAAAGAGGCGCAATGAGGTAGCTGTGTGAGTAAGATTAGCGACCCTAGTGGCCGACACAAACACCGGGCCCATCTAGGAGTGGCACTGCAGTGTCACGCAGGATGGCCCTTCCAAAAAACCCTCCCCAAACAGCACATGACGCAAAGAAAAAAAGAGGCGCAATGAGGTAGCTGTGTGAGTAAGATTAGCGACCCTAGTGGCCGACACAAACACCGGGCCCATCTAGGAGTGGCACTGCAGTGTCACGCAGGATGTCCCTTCCAAAAAACCCTCCCCAAACAGCACATGACGCAAAGAAAAAAAGAGGCGCAATGAGGTAGCTGTGTGAGTAAGATTAGCGACCCTAGTGGCCGACACAAACACCGGGCCCATCTAGGAGTGGCACTGCAGTGTCACGCAGGATGTCCCTTCCAAAAAACCCTCCCCAAACAGCACATGACGCAAAGAAAAAAAGAGGCGCAATGAGGTAGCTGACTGTGTGAGTAAGATTAGCGACCCTAGTGGCCGACACAAACACCGGGCCCATCTAGGAGTGGCACTGCAGTGTCACGCAGGATGTCCCTTCCAAAAAACCCTCCCCAATCAGCACATGATGCAAAGAAAAAGAAAAGAAAAAAGAGGTGCAAGATGGAATTGTCCTTGGGCCCTCCCACCCACCCTTATGTTGTATAAACAAAACAGGACATGCACACTTTAACCAACCCATCATTTCAGTGACAGGGTCTGCCACACGACTGTGACTGATATGACGGGTTGGTTTGGACCCCCCCCAAAAAAGAAGCAATTAATCTCTCCTTGCACAAACTGGCTCTACAGAGGCAAGATGTCCACCTCATCTTCACCCTCCGATATATCACCGTGTACATCCCCCTCCTCACAGATTATCAATTCGTCCCCACTGGAATCCACCATCTCAGCTCCCTGTGTACTTTGTGGAGGCAATTGCTGCTGGTCAATGTCTCCGCGGAGGAATTGATTATAATTCATTTTAATGAACATCATCTTCTCCACATTTTCTGGATGTAACCTCGTACGCCGATTGCTGACAAGGTGAGCGGCGGCACTAAACACTCTTTCGGAGTACACACTTGTGGGAGGGCAACTTAGGTAGAATAAAGCCAGTTTGTGCAAGGGCCTCCAAATTGCCTCTTTTTCCTGCCAGTATAAGTACGGACTGTGTGACGTGCCTACTTGGATGCGGTCACTCATATAATCCTCCACCATTCTATCAATGTTGAGAGAATCATATGCAGTGACAGTAGACGACATGTCCGTAATCGTTGTCAGGTCCTTCAGTCCGGACCAGATGTCAGCATCAGCAGTCGCTCCAGACTGCCCTGCATCACCGCCAGCGGGTGGGCTCGGAATTCTGAGCCTTTTCCTCGCACCCCCAGTTGCGGGAGAATGTGAAGGAGGAGATGTTGACAGGTCGCGTTCCGCTTGACTTGACAATTTTGTCACCAGCAGGTCTTTCAACCCCAGCAGACCTGTGTCTGCCGGAAAGAGAGATCCAAGGTAGGCTTTAAATCTAGGATCGAGCACGGTGGCCAAAATGTAGTGCTCTGATTTCAACAGATTGACCACCCGTGAATCCTTGTTAAGCGAATTAAGGGCTGCATCCACAAGTCCCACATGCCTAGCGGAATCGCTCCCTTTTAGCTCCTTCTTCAATGCCTCCAGCTTCTTCTGCAAAAGCCTGATGAGGGGAATGACCTGACTCAGGCTGGCAGTGTCTGAACTGACTTCATGTGTGGCAAGTTCAAAGGGCATCAGAACCTTGCACAACGTTGAAATCATTCTCCACTGCACTTGAGACAGGTGCATTCCACCTACTATATCGTGCTCAATTGTATAGGCTTGAATGGCCTTTTGCTGCTCCTCCAACCTCTGAAGCATATAGAGGGTTGAATTCCACCTCGTTACCACTTCTTGCTTCAGATGATGGCAGGGCAGGTTCAGTAGTTTTTGGTGGTGCTCCAGTCTTCTGTACGTGGTGCCTGTACGCCGAAAGTGTCCCGCAATTTTTCTGGCCACCGACAGCATCTCTTGCACGCCCCTGTCGTTTTTTAAAAAATTCTGCACCACCAAATTCAAGGTATGTGCAAAACATGGGACGTGCTGGAATTTGCCCATATTTAATGCACACACAATATTGCTGGCGTTGTCCGATGCCACAAATCCACAGGAGAGTCCAATTGGGGTAAGCCATTCCGCGATGATCTTCCTCAGTTGCCGTAAGAGGTTTTCAGCTGTGTGCGTATTCTGGAAAGCGGTGATACAATGCGTAGCCTGCCTAGGAAAGAGTTGGCGTTTGCGAGATGCTGCTACTGGTGCCGCCGCTGCTGTTCTTGCGGCGGGAGTCAATACATCTACCCAGTGGGCTGTCACAGTCATATAGTCCTGACCCTGCCCTGCTCCACTTGTCCACATGTCCGTGGTTAAGTGGACATTGGGTACAACTGCATTTTTTAGGACACTGGTGAGTCTTTTTCTGACGTCCGTGTACATTCTCGGTATCGCCTGCCTAGAGAAGTGGAACCTAGATGGTATTTGGTAACGGGGGCACACTGCCTCAATAAATTGTCTAGTTCCCTGTGAACTAACGGCGGATACCGGACGCACGTCTAACACCAACATAGTTGTCAAGGACTCAGTTATCCGCTTTGCAGTAGGATGACTGCTGTGATATTTCATCTTCCTCGCAAAGGACTGTTGAACAGTCAATTGCTTACTGGAAGTAGTACAAGTGGGCTTACGACTTCCCCTCTGGGATGACCATCGACTCCCAGCGGCAACAACAGCAGCGCCAGCAGCAGTAGGCGTTACACGCAAGGATGCATCGGAGGAATCCCAGGCAGGAGAGGACTCGTCAGAATTGCCAGTGACATGGCCTGCAGGACTATTGGCATTCCTGGGGAAGGAGGAAATTGACACTGAGGGAGTTGGTGGGGTGGTTTGCGTGAGCTTGGTTACAAGAGGAAGGGATTTACTGGTCAGTGGACTGCTTCCGCTGTCACCCAAAGTTTTTGAACTTGTCACTGACTTATTATGAATGCGCTGCAGGTGACGTATAAGGGAGGATGTTCCGAGGTGGTTAACGTCCTTACCCCTACTTATTACAGCTTGACAAAGGGAACACACGGCTTGACACCTGTTGTCCGCATTTCTGGTGAAATACCTCCACACCGAAGAGCTGATTTTTTTGGTATTTTCACCTGGCATGTCAACGGCCATATTCCTCCCACGGACAACAGGTGTCTCCCCGGGTGCCTGACTTAAACAAACCACCTCACCATCAGAATCCTCCTGGTCAATTTCCTCCCCAGCGCCAGCAACACCCATATCCTCCTCATCCTGGTGTACTTCAACACTGACATCTTCAATCTGACTATCAGGAACTGGACTGCGGGTGCTCCTTCCAGCACTTGCAGGGGGCGTGCAAATGGTGGAAGGCGCATGCTCTTCACGTCCAGTGTTGGGAAGGTCAGGCATCGCAACCGACACAATTGGACTCTCCTTGTGGATTTGGGATTTCGAAGAATGCACAGTTCTTTGCTGTGCTGCTTTTGCCAGCTTGAGTCTTTTCATTTTTCTAGCGAGAGGCTGAGTGCTTCCATCCTCATGTGAAGCTGAACCACTAGCCATGAACATAGGCCAGGGCCTCAGCCGTTCCTTGCCACTCCGTGTGGTAAATGGCATATTGGCAAGTTTACGCTTCTCCTCCGACAATTTTATTTTAGGTTTTGGAGTCCTTTTTTTTCTGATATTTGGTGTTTTGGATTTGACATGCTCTGTACTATGACATTGGGCATCGGCCTTGGCAGACGACGTTGCTGGCATTTCATCGTCTCGGCCATGACTAGTGGCAGCAGCTTCAGCACGAGGTGGAAGTGGATCTTGATCTTTCCCTAATTTTGGAACCTCAACATTTTTGTTCTCCATATTTTAATAGGCACAACTAAAAGGCACCTCAGGTAAACAATGGAGATGGATGGATTGGATACTAGTATACAATTATGGACGGGCTGCCGAGTGCCGACACAGAGGTAGCCACAGCCGTGAACTACCGCACTGTACTGTGTCTGCTGCTAATATATAGACTGGTTGATAAAGAGATAGTATACTCGTAACTAGTATGTATGTATAAAGAAAGAAAAAAAAACCACGGTTAGGTGGTATATACAATTATGGACGGGCTGCCGAGTGCCGACACAGAGGTAGCCACAGCCGTGTACTACCGCACTGTACTGTGTCTGCTGCTAATATATAGACTGGTTGATAAAGAGATAGTATACTCGTAACTAGTATGTATGTATAAAGAAAGAAAAAAAACCACGGTTAGGTGGTATATACAATTATGGACGGGCTGCCGAGTGCCGACACAGAGGTAGCCACAGCCGTGAACTACCGCACTGTACTGTGTCTGCTGCTAATATATAGACTGGTTGATAAAGAGATAGTATACTCGTAACTAGTATGTATGTATAAAGAAAGAAAAAAAAACCACGGTTAGGTGGTATATACAATTATGGACGGGCTGCCGAGTGCCGACACAGAGGTAGCCACAGCCGTGAACTACCGCACTGTACTGTGTCTGCTGCTAATATATAGACTGGTTGATAAAGAGATAGTATACTCGTAACTAGTATGTATGTATAAAGAAAGAAAAAAAAACCACGGTTAGGTGGTATATACAATTATGGACGGGCTGCCGAGTGCCGACACAGAGGTAGCCACAGCCGTGAACTACCGCACTGTACTGTGTCTGCTGCTAATATAGACTGGTTGATAAAGAGATAGTATACTACTAATATTATATATACTGGTGGTCAGGTCACTGGTCACTAGTCACACTGGCAGTGGCACTCCTGCAGCAAAAGTGTGCACTGTTTAATTTTAATATAATATTATGTACTCCTGGCTCCTGCTATAACCTATAACTGGCACTGCAGTAGTGCTCCCCAGTCTCCCCCACAATTATAAGATGTGTGAGCTGAGCAGTCAGACAGATATATAATATATATAGATGATGCAGCACACTGGCCTGAGCCTGAGCAGTGCACACAGATATGGTATGTGACTGACTGAGTCACTGTGTGTATCGCTTTTTTCAGGCAGAGAACGGATATATTAAATAAACTGCACTGTGTGTCTGGTGGTCACTCACTATATAATATATTATGTACTCCTGGCTCCTGCTATAACCTATAACTGGCACTGCAGTAGTGCTCCCCAGTCTCCCCCACAATTATAAGCTGTGTGAGCTGAGCAGTCAGACAGATATATATAATATTATATATAGATAATAGATGATGCAGCACACTGGCCTGAGCCTGAGCAGTGCACACAGATATGGTATGTGACTGAGTCACTGTGTGCTGTGTATCGCTTTTTTCAGGCAGAGAACGGATTATAAATAAAACTGGTGGTCACTGGTCACTATCAGCAAAACTCTGCACTGTACTGAGTACTCCTAATGCTCCCCAAAATTAGTAAATCAAGTGTCTCTCTAATCTATTCTAAACGGAGAGGACGCCAGCCACGTCCTCTCCCTATCAATCTCAATGCACGTGTGAAAATGGCGGCGACGCGCGGCTCCTTATATAGAATCCGAGTCTCGCGATAGAATCCGAGCCTCGCGAGAATCCGACAGCGTCATGATGACGTTCGGGCGCGCTCGGGTTAACCGAGCAAGGCGGGAAGATCCGAGTCGCTCGGACCCGTGAAAAAAAACATGAAGTTCTGGCGGGTTCGGATTCAGAGAAACCGAACCCGCTCATCTCTAGATCTGGGCTGTGGCCGGATCAGTGAGTGACACTAGCGGGGAGTAGAGGAGGCGGATCCGGTTTTCCCTTATAAGGTTAGAGGTGGGCCCGAATAGACATTGCCACAGAGCGGCCCTGGACTGAAGGGAAAATAGCCTGTGTGATATTAACAACCATTGCATTGCCACAGGGCGGACCTATACTGAAGGGAAAATAGTTCAGTGTCACATTAGAGACTATTTAGTTGCAGCTTCCCAATAGGGGGATTTCTTATAAGAAATACACCAGCTAGCATTTGCCCTATTTACAAGTGAAAGCTTAGTTCTTAAAGTGGCAGCCAGCACTAAAAGAGACAGTATTAACTTCGGTTAAGCAACAAGAGTTAAATAGAGGAGGCTACTGTTTTAGTTGGAGCTGGAAATACACTTACCTCAGACACCGCATAGACACATCGCATCAGAGTGATCCCGACAGCTCACGTTGTTAATTTGGAAGGATCAATTTAGATACATAAATTCCTTCAGGAAGCTGTAGCAATAAAAAGAGAAGAGAAATTGGTACTTCACGCTCAGGCACACTCAAGGAATCTTAGCACATTACATCATCACAGGACTAATTGCGGTTAACTAGAGTCTGTCAGGCGCAGCTAACTCAAGGATGCAGTACAACTAGCCAACAATTAACCCCATCGGTGATTAGACTGCATATCACCCTCAGGGTAATGGGTTATGTGAGAGAATGAATCAAACCTTAATCAATATGTTGAGAGCTATCCCGTCACCAGAACGGCAAGAGTGGCCTACCCTGCTACCGGAGCTTACATTCCTCTATAACAACGCCGAACATAGCTCTACTGGATATACTCCCTACTATTTACTATTTGGACGAGAAGGAAGACTACCTGTAGATGTTAAGTTGGACCTGCCTCCAGCAGTCGTTCAAGAGGTGATTCCACAGAGTGATTGGGTGAAAGAACATAGGCGAAGATTGAAGGCTGCCCAAAACATTGTAGATCAAAGAATGGGGAATGTACGACAGCATCAAGCTGAATATTATAACGAGACAGACCAGGCAGAGCCGCTGAAAGTGTGTGACATGGTATGGCGGAAGAAAAATCAGCGTATCAGTAAACTCGATAGTCACTGGGAAGCAGTGCCCTATTCAATTATCGAAATCCCACGCTCCAATGTAGAGACGTACCGGATCTCTAAAGATAAAGGCCAGTCTTCCTTAGTAATCCATAGGAATCAATTAAAGCGCTGTTCAAACTTGTCCCTGTCAGAGGATGAGAAACAGAGAGACAAAGCGGAGATATCTGGTCCATTCACCGATGCCGAAATCAGTGACCCTATGGGCATGTTGAATTGGTGTTGGCCAGTATTGTCGAGCATAGGAATGCCCGCTGCGGAGGGAGATACACCTGGATCAGAAATAGTATTATCTGAAATTACAGAGGGAAAGGATTACATTGCTGCGGATTTTCCGTCCCCAGTAGAATTAAGAAGATCAAAAAGAAGCAACAAGGGAATTTTACCTATTAGATACCAATGTTAATGGTTTACTGAGAAATTTGGGTACTCAGCAAGGCCGAAAAGATACATTAAGATTTTATGTGTTTAAGTTAAAATTTCGTTCTTTCAAGTAATTGTTAAAGTTGTTACAGTAAATGTAAAGAAATGCATGAGGACATGCATAATTCAAGCAGGGTTGTATGTAATACCCTGGTAAAACCCAAATGTAGCCCTTTGCTAAGTCCCCTGTGTGGGCAATGAGTTGTGATAGGATAAAGTTATAATGTTAATAAATGTACCTTGTGTAGATAGGGATAAAAAGAACATTCTTATAATTACATCTAGCCTCTCCTAGAAGGATATGGGTATATTTAATATAAGGACTTTCACAGAAAGAGGCAGTTGTGGGCAAGCGCCCCTCACAGAGGGAAGATAGTACTGTCAGCCTGAACTTGGGCATACTAGACTGCTACACTGCCTACCAAGGAGGGGGGTGCTGGCACGAGGCTAGGAGCGGAGCAACCAGCTCGTGCAGGGGACCTCTGGCGGGACTGATCCGGGGCTCTGGAGGGGAAGTTATAAAGGAGAGAGAGAAAGAAAAAACCGTTGGTGGTCTGAGGAGACAGAGCTCGGGTCCGGAGCTGCGCAGGGAGAGTAACGCGTCCGCTAAGGAAAGCACGGAGATCTGAGCAGTAACGGACAGCGCAGAAAGCTGTAAAAGTACCCAGGTGGTGGCTCCAGTGTTTCCCGGTCGTGTCGCGGGATCCTGAAGTGCGGACGGTGGCGGTGGTCTGAGGAGGCCCGCAGGAGCTGGAGGGTGAAGAATCTCGGCCGAGTGACGCCCACCGGGAGGTGGCTGCGGCTGGCTAAACCAACCCGACCGGAGCTGGGCTGTGGCCGGATCAGTGAGTGACACTAGCGGGGAGTAGAGGAGGCGGATCCGGTTTTCCCTTATAAGGTTAGAGGTGGGCCCGAATAGCCATTGCCACAGAGCGGCCCTGGACTGAAGGGAAAATAGCCTGTGTGATATTAACAACCATTGCATTGCCACAGGGCGGACCTATACTGAAGGGAAAATAGTTCAGTGTCACATTAGAGACTATTTATATGCAGCTTCCCAATAGGGGGATTTCTTATAAGAAATACACCAGCTAGCATTTGCCCTATTTACAAGTGAAAGCTTAGTTCTTAAAGTGGCAGCCAGCACTAAAAGAGACAGTATTAACTCCGGTTAAGCAACAAGAGTTAAATAGAGGAGGCTACTGTTTTAGTTGGAGCTGGAAATACACTTACCTCAGACACCGCATAGACACATTGCATCAGAGTGATCCCGACAGCTCACGTTGTTAATTTGGAAGGATCAATTTAGATACATAAATTCCTTCAGGAAGCTGTAGCAATAAAAAGAGAAGAGAAATTGGTACTTCACGCTCAGGCACACTCAAGGAATCTTAGCACATTACATCATCACAGGACTAATTGCGGTTAACTAGAGTCCGTCAGGCGCAGCTAACTCAAGGATGCAGTACAACTAGCCAACAATTAACCCCATCGGTGATTAGACTGCTTTGAACCACATTGGGAGTCACTGAATCTGATTATATTGCAGTTAACATCAGGGATCCTAACGAGTATTCTATTCGGAGTACGCCTACAGGAGACCAGGAGCTTTTCTGTAATGCGCTTTCGATTAATTCCTCAAGGACTTCATGTGCACCAACGTTATGGCCACCAGTCACTGCGCAGTGTAGACATTAGTGGGAGGTTATCTGGATTAATAAAGCTTCTAGAACATATATAGTAATAATTTACTAGAGTAATTGTTAGGTATAATATTATTTATGGTACAGATATGAGCAGTAACTGTATATCTTTATTGTATATGTGATAACCCTAATATTAAGTTCAGGTTGCTACCTCGCATATTCCAAGGCGGAGACTTACTGGAATTGTCAGTGGCTGTGAAATAAAGTAAAAACTGTCTTTATTGTTTGAGTGTATGAATATATATATATATATACTATTATATGATAGTGTTTCTTTTAAAAAAAATTAAATAAATATTGGTAACATAATTAGCTAATATTTAATTTACCTATGTGTTAACCACAATCTCAAAGAATAACGAGAAGGTATTACATATAGAAGAGGACACATACAGAGCCGTAGAAGGGGGGGTGTCACGATCCCTGTATCTGGACGCCATTACTTACCCTTCAGATGCCTCCTAAGGCTGGCTCAGCGTTCCAGGACCGGATCCCGCTGTTCCTGAGTTTCCACATGCAGAATGTCAGAGTGGTGATTTCATCAGCCGCGGCCTCCGCTGTGCCCGCGTGGTTAAATGTGCGCTTGTCAGTCTGGCGTCTCCTGTCTCCTGTGGCCGGCGTCGCCATTACTGTTTCAATTCTCACATGGATTACAAACCAAACTTCCCTCCAAGTGTCTGCATGGGCGCAGCCATCTTGGATTTTGTCATCTGATTATTTCCACCAATATGCTGTCTGTATTGTTGATTTGCATAATTGCCTAGCCAACCCCTTCCTTGCTGCAGGTATAAGTATGCTGTGCCTGAGCAAGGAAGGCGTCAGTGCTGTGGTTGTCTAACCTAGTTCCAGTTTGTCTCTCTCCTGTGGTTGTCTTCCAGGTTCCAGCTCCTGTCTCCAGACTTCTGCTATAGAGACCCGCACCAGCATTCCATCTGCGGTGTAGCCTGACTCTCCGATCCATTCTGGACTCACCTGTTTCCAGCTACAACAATCACCTGCTTCCAGCCCAGCTTCCAGCAGTGTACAGCTTCTCTTAAAGGGCCGGTGTCCTTTCTGCAGTTTACCACTCTCCACCGGTATTATTATTTCACCGCTCTCAAACAATCACCTGCTTCCAGCCCAGCTTCCAGCAGTGTATAGCTTCTCTTAAAGGGCCGGTGTCCTTTTCTGCAGTTTACCACTCTCCACCGGTATTATTATTTCACCGCTCTCAAACTCCAAACTTCATTATTATTTCATCGCTCTCAAGTTCGTTTATTATTTAACTGGTTCCAGCCAGTATCCACTCCGTACCAACAACAGTCTGGTTCCAGCCAGTATCCACAGCAGCCGTTTTACCTTCAGCAGCCCAGCCTTTCCTGGAACATCAGCTGGTACGATCCTGGGTTCTCTCCATTGCTACAGTCAGGCCTGGTAAGGACTTTCCAACTAGAAGATTATAAGAACTGTCTCACACTACCAGTGCCTGTGGCCCTTGCCACCCTGTAGTACCCAGGAATTGTATTTATCCTCTGTTGACTTTTATCTTTCCTTTTACTGCTGCTGTGTTACGGAGTTTGTCATAATAAACATCATTGACTTTTATCCTGGTTGTCGTGGTCACGCCTTCGGGCAGTTATTCTACATGTTACTTACATGTCTAGGGGTCTGATACAACCTCCCAGGTTCCGTTACATCTCAGCCCCTACAACTGAGGCTGCCTCCCGTCAGCTCAGGCCCTCAGTTGTGACAGTAAGCACTGACCTAATGAATCCAGCCAGAGACCAGGATCAAGCGACCAGGCCGATGCAAGAACTGGCAGCCCGACTTGAACATCAGGAGGCTGCACAGGGCCACATCATCCGCTGTCTCCAGGATCTCTCTACACGACTGGATGGGATTCAAACGACCCTCCGTGGACCTGGCACGTCCGGTGCGTCCACTACAGTAACACCAGCTGTAACCCCACCCACCTTACCCATTTCCAGTCCACATCTTCATCTTCCAACGCCAGCAAAATTTGATGGATCTCCAAGGTTCTGCAGGGGATTTCTCAATCAATGTGAAATCTACTTTGAGCTTCTACCTGGCAATTTCTTCAGTGACCGTACCAAAATTGCCTATATCATCTCCCTTCTCAGTGGCTCAGCCCTTGACTGGGCATCACCTTTATGGGAGAAGTCTGATCCCCTGCTATCCTCCTATACTGACTTTGTAGCTACATTCAGGCGCA
The DNA here is from genome assembly GCF_028390025.1 of Pseudophryne corroboree. Classification (NCBI taxonomy): domain Eukaryota; kingdom Metazoa; phylum Chordata; class Amphibia; order Anura; family Myobatrachidae; genus Pseudophryne; species Pseudophryne corroboree. Next base: position 12,947,658 of record NC_086453.1, on the reverse strand, counting down.
TCTTCGACGAGCCAGGCCGGATAACATCTGCTTCATCTGAGATTCTCCGTTTACGCCAGGGAACACGTACTGTGGGACAGTATCTTATACAGTTTAAAATCCTGGCATCCGAACTGGCATGGAACGACGAGGCCCTGTATGCTGCATTCTGGCATGGCTTATCAGAACGCATCAAGGATGAGTTAGCTACCAGAGACTTGCCCTCTAAGTTGGATGAGCTAATTTCTCTTTGCACGAAGGTTGATCTACGTTTCAGAGAGAGAGCAACCGAGCGAGGAAGATCATCTACTCCTAAATCTTCTGCTCCTCCTCCTCGTCAACCATCTCCATCCAAGGATGAGCCTATGCAAATTAGTCGTTCCCGTCTATCTCCCGCTGAGCGCCGAAGACGTCTCTCTGAGTCTCTCTGTCTCTACTGTGCAGCTCCGTCGCACACTATCAATGCCTGTCCCAAACGTCCGGGAAACTCCAGATCCTAGCTCGCCAAGGAGAGGGCCGGCTAGGAGTAATGATCTCCTCTCCATCTCCTCATGACTGTAACCTCCCAGTGTCGCTCCAAATTGCTCAACGTTACAGGAACGTCATTGCCCTCCTTGATTCCGGAGCAGCTGGGAATTTCATAACCGAAGCTTATGTTAAACGGTGGTCCCTACCCACCGAGAGACTGTCCTCGTCCATCTCTTTGACTGCCGTGGATGGCAGCAAGATTTTTGACGCAGTCATTTCCTTAAGGACTCTTCCAGTTCGTCTGAGAGTGGGAGTTCTTCATTCTGAGTATATTTCTTTTTTAGTGATTCCAAGAGCCACACATCCAGTGGTTTTAGGCCTTCCATGGCTCCGTCTCCACAACCCATCAATTGACTGGACGACTACGCAAATACTGGCATGGGGTCCCTCCTGTGCTGAGACTTGTTTAGCCAAAGTTCTTCCTGTTTGTTCTTCCTTCCCCAGGTCATCTGATGTTCCGCCTCCTCCATATCAAGACTTCACGGACGTGTTCAGTAAAGCCTCTGCTGATATCCTTCCTCCTCATAGAGAATGGGACTGCCCAATCGACCTCATTCCAGGGAAGGTTCCACCGCGAGGCTGAACTTATCCGTTGTCTCTGCCTGAGACACACTCCATGGAAGAGTACATCAAAGAGAACCTGGCGAAGGGTTTCATCCGACCATCTTCTTCTCCAGCCGGCGCAGGCTTCTTCTTCGTTAAGAAGAAAGACGGTGGTCTGCGTCCGTGCATCGACTACAGAGGTCTGAACGACATTACCGTCAAGAACCGATACCCTTTACCCCTGATTACCGAGCTCTTTGATAGAGTTAGTGGTGCAACTATTTTCACAAAGCTGGACTTGAGGGGTGCCTACAATCTCATCCGAATCCGTGAGGGTGACGAGTGGAAGACCGCCTTTAACACCCGTGATGGACATTATGAGTACCTCGTCATGCCCTTCGGATTGAGCAACGCTCCAGCAGTCTTCCAGCACTTCGTGAATGAGATTTTCAGGGACATCTTGTACCGCCATGTCGTGGTTTATCTAGACGACATCCTCATCTTTGCTAATAATCTCGAAGATCATCGTTTCTGGGTAAAAGAGGTTCTTTCCCGTCTCCGTGTCAATCACCTCTATTGTAAATTGGAGAAGTGTGTGTTTGAAGTTAAAACCATTCCGTTTCTAGGTTACATTGTGTCCGGTTCCGGACTAGAGATGGATCCTGAGAAACTCCAAGCAATCCAGAATTGGCCTATACCCTTAAGCCTCAAAGGGGTCCAGAGGTTCTTAGGGTTCACCAATTATTATAGAAAATTTATACAAGACTTTTCCACCATCGTGGCGCCTATCACTGCATTAACCAAGAAAGGTGCTAATCCGTCCAAGTGGTCCGAGGAAGCTACACAGGCCTTTCACCTTCTGAAGCAACGGTTCATCTCTGCACCAGTTCTGAAACAGCCCGACACCGACTCTCCTTTTATCTTAGAGGTAGATGCCTCCTCCGTTGGAGTAGGAGCAGTGTTATCCCAGAGGACCAAAGATGGACATCTACATCCTTGCAGTTTCTTCTCCCGGAAGTTCTCCCCAGCTGAGCGCAACTATGCCATTGGCGATCAGGAGTTGCTAGCCATCAAGCTCGCTCTGGAGGAGTGGAGATACCTGTTGGAGGGAGCTTCCCACTCAATCACCATACTTACCGACCACAAAAATCTTTTATATCTCAAAGGCGCACAATGTCTGAATCCTCGTCAGGCCAGATGGGCACTTTTCTTCTCTAGGTTTGACTTTAAACTCCAGTTCTGTCCGGGTTCTCAGAATCGTAAGGCCGATGCCCTTTCCCGCTCATGGGAGCAAGAAAATGAGTCCGAGTCTGCAGACAAGCATCCTATTATTAATCCGTTGGCATTCTCCACGGTAGGGATGGACTCTACGCCTCCACCAGGGAAAAGTTTTGTTAAGCCAGTTCTAAGGAAGAAGCTCATGCATTGGGCCCATGCTTCCCGTTTTGCTGGACATACAGGCATTCAGAAAACCCTTGAATTTATTTCTAGGTCCTACTGGTGGCCAACTCTGAAGAAGGACGTTATGGAATTTATTGCCTCCTGCCCAAAGTGTGCCCAACACAAAGTCTCCCGCCAGTCGCCTGCGGGGCAACTGGTTCCATTATCTGTTCCCCGTCGACCTTGGACCCATTTGTCGATGGACTTTGTTTCCGATCTACCTATCTGCAACAAGTTTAATACCATCTGGGTGGTAGTTGACCGGTTCACCAAGATGGCACATTTCATCCCTCTCACCGGTCTTCCGTCAGCTTCCAAGTTGGCTCAAGTGTTTATACAAGAGATCTTCCGACTTCACGGTCTTCCTGAAGAGATCATCTCGGATCGTGGAGTACAATTTGTAGCCAAATTTTGGCGAAGTTTGTGTCAAGCCCTCCAAGTCAAGTTAAAGTTTTCCACGGCTTACCATCCTCAGACCAATGGTCAAACCGAGAGGGTGAATCAGGACTTGGAGGCCTTCCTCCGTATATATGTGTCTTCCTCTCAAGATGACTGGGTTCAACTCCTTCCTTGGGCCGAGTTCAGCCACAACAATCAATACCATTCCTCATCTTCTTCTACACCATTCTTCATTAATTATGGATTCCACCCTAAAGTCCCAGAATTCCAACCGCTTCCCGCAACTTCTGTTCCAGCAGTGGATGTCACCTTGCGTCAGTTTTCAAATAACTGGAGGAACGTCCGCGCAGCCCTGCTTAAAGCCTCATTCAGGTATAAGAAGTTTGCCGATAGGAAGCGTAGAGCGGTTCCTGCTCTCAAGGTGGGTGATCGTGTGTGGCTGTCCACGAAGAATTTGAGGTTGAGAGTTCCCAGCATGAAATTTGCACCTCGCTACATCGGACCCTTCAAGATTGAACAAGTCATCAATCCTGTTGCCTACAGGTTACAGTTACCATCCTTCTTGAAAATACCCAGGACATTTCATGTTTCTTTGTTGAAACCGCTGATCCTGAATCGGTTTCATTCCGCACTTCCTCCAGCTCCCAAAGTTCAGACTCAACGGGGAGTCGAGTACGAGGTGGCCAAGATTTTGGACTCACGTTTCCGTTACGGTCAGTTACAATACCTCATTGACTGGAAGGGCTATGGTCCTGAAGAACGCTCTTGGACCAATGCCTCAGACGTCCATGCTCCTGCCTTGGTCCGAAATTTCCACGCAAAGTTTCCTTTAAAGCCTAAGAAGTGTCCTGGGGCCACTCCTAAACGGGGGGGTGCTGTCACGATCCGGGTATCTGGACGCCATTACTTACCCTTCAGATGCCTCCTAAGGCTGGCTCAGCGTTCCAGGACCGGATCCCGCTGTTCCTGAGTTTCCACATGCAGAATGTCAGAGTGGTGATTTCATCAGCCGCGGCCTCCGCTGTGCCCGCGTGGTTAAATGTGCGCTTGTCAGTCTGGCGTCTCCTGTCTCCTGTGGCCGGCGTCGCCATTACTGTTTCAATTCTCACATGGATTACAAACCAAACTTCCCTCCAAGTGTCTGCATGGGCGCAGCCATCTTGGATTTTGTCATCTGATTATTTCCACCAATCTGCTGTCTGTATTGTTGATTTGCATAATTGCCTAGCCAACCCCTTCCTTGCTGCAGGTATAAGTATGCTGTGCCTGAGCAAGGAAGGCGTCAGTGCTGTGGTTGTCTAACCTAGTTCCAGTTTGTCTCTCTCCTGTGGTTGTCTTCCAGGTTCCAGCTCCTGTCTCCAGACTTCTGCTATAGAGACCCGCACCAGCATTCCATCTGCGGTGTAGCCTGACTCTCCGATCCATTCTGGACTCACCTGTTTCCAGCTACAACAATCACCTGCTTCCAGCCCAGCTTCCAGCAGTGTACAGCTTCTCTTAAAGGGCCGGTGTCCTTTCTGCAGTTTACCACTCTCCACCGGTATTATTATTTCACCGCTCTCAAACAATCACCTGCTTCCAGCCCAGCTTCCAGCAGTGTATAGCTTCTCTTAAAGGGCCGGTGTCCTTTTCTGCAGTTTACCACTCTCCACCGGTATTATTATTTCACCGCTCTCAAACTCCAAACTTCATTATTATTTCATCGCTCTCAAGTTCGTTTATTATTTAACTGGTTCCAGCCAGTATCCACTCCGTACCAACAACAGTCTGGTTCCAGCCAGTATCCACAGCAGCCGTTTTACCTTCAGCAGCCCAGCCTTTCCTGGAACATCAGCTGGTACGATCCTGGGTTCTCTCCATTGCTACAGTCAGGCCTGGTAAGGACTTTCCAACTAGAAGATTATAAGAACTGTCTCACACTACCAGTGCCTGTGGCCCTTGCCACCCTGTAGTACCCAGGAATTGTATTTATCCTCTGTTGACTTTTATCTTTCCTTTTACTGCTGCTGTGTTACGGAGTTTGTCATAATAAACATCATTGACTTTTATCCTGGTTGTCGTGGTCACGCCTTCGGGCAGTTATTCTACATGTTACTTACATGTCTAGGGGTCTGATACAACCTCCCAGGTTCCGTTACATCTCAGCCCCTACAACTGAGGCTGCCTCCCGTCAGCTCAGGCCCTCAGTTGTGACAGGGGGATGGGGAGGATCGACAGAGACACAGAAGGAAGGAAGGGGGGAGGGACAGAGAAACAATGAATGGGGGACGATGACACAGAGAGACAAAATGAAGGGGGTGACACAAAATGAAGTGTGGGGGGGGGCGCTGTTCGACACAGTGAATGGAGGGGGATAGTAAGAGACACAGGTTAAACACGATGGTTTGGCAGAGAGGCACAGTCGTGAGATGATTATGTGGCTGAGAGATGCAGGGGGAGATGGTATGGCTGAGAGGCAACGCAGGGAGGAGATTATGGTGTGGTTGAGAGACGCAAGGGGGATGCAAAGCTCATACTGTTTGGCTGAGAGACGCCAGGGGGAGGCTTATAATAATGTGAATATGGCTCATACTGTGTGGCGTAATGTGAATTTTGGCTCATAATGTGCGGCGTAATGTGAATTTTGGCTCATACTGTGTGGTGGTGGATGCATATGCACCTAGACCCACCACTCTCTAGTTCCGCCACTGGGTCAGGAATAGGTTGGGGAAAGAGTAAGAAGCGATAGGGTGCAGCAACAGCTTGGTCTCAGGGTTATGACGTAGCGGACAGTCAGTACCGGCCGGTGGTCGCACCCTTATGTTTTATTTCTTTGGGGTGTATTATATCTACCTGTATTATTAGGAACTAGGAAGAAATTAGATTAAGCCATGTAATTTTACTGCATGTAAAATAGTGCTAGACACTTCCAAAAGGCGGTGCACCCACTAATAAAATAAGCTGCGCATGCCTATGGGCATGCGCCGGCGCACTGCGACGCCGGCGCATACGCAGTTCCGACCCGATCGCTGCAATAAACTGCAGCAAGCGATCGGGTCAGAATGACCCCCTAAGTACCAGAAGGCCCAACAGTGACTCAACATTACTATAAAATTGTTCTAGAAACTTTGCAGGAAAGAATCAGAAGAAAGAGGCCAGAGTTATGGAGAAATGGCTTCATCCCCCATCAGGACAGCGCACCAGCCCACACAGCTCTCTCTGTGAAGCAGTTTTTGGCCGAGAAACAGATTGCAGTGCTAGATACCCTCCATACTCGCCAGACCTAGATCCGTGTGACGTCCTTCTTTTAATTAAAGTGAAATCTGTGCTCAAGGGCACACGTTCTGCATGAGTTACTGAGGTACAGAAGAAAATGATGGACAGCTGACAGATAATGAGCGACAGCACAGCTTTGACCAATGGAAAGTAAGAATGCAGCGGTGTGTGGATGCAGAAGGTGAGCACATAGACGGGGAACAGAGATAAAATGTACTTATTATAGTTAAGCATAAATGATAGCATCAGTCTTGTTATTTAATAGCCACACCTCATATTGCCTGAACTTGGATTGTCCTCCACGCACCCTAAAGAGGGGTACACACGGAGCGATAATCTAAGCAATCTGACTAGATTGCTTAGATTTTCAGCAAGATCGCTCCAAGTGTAGCCCTAACAGCGATAGCAATGCGCAGCCCCGCGTATGGCTATCGCTGATGCTAGATTGGCCTGCATGCAGGCCAATCTAGCGGGTCGCTCACTTCACCCGCTGGGTGAAGTGAGCGGCACCCCCGTCTCCCCCCGCACGCTCAGCACAGATCGCGCTGTGCTGAGCGGCGGGAGAGATGTGTGCTGAGCGGTTCGCTCAGCACACATCTCTCCTGCATCGGCCCGTCTATATGGGCCTTAACTTAAGCAGTATCATGGCTACACCTCCCCTGCACTCCCGGACCTCAGCAAAGGCCCAAGTAGTCTGTACCACCTCCCCCTCTCAGCATCGAAGGCCATGAGTTAGATAGTGGACCCACGAAAATAACAGAAATACCCGAGGGTGGGTTACCCTCGGGTATTTTGGTTATTTTAACACACTTCAAAACAAACTATGATAATGATAATAATCTCGCCTTCCATGCCAGATGTCTATTCTCTATACTTGACTAATCTAATGGTAGTAATGTAGTATTGTAGTACCTGAGGGGTATATTATTTATGCCTAAGTGTTGGTGCATCTGTTACCTGTATAATGGAATACTGCCACTTACACAACCAGTGATAGTAATGTAGTATTACAGCACCAGAGAGGTATATTATTTCTGCCTAAGCGTTGGTGCACCTGTTACTTGCATAATGGAATACTGCCACATACACTACCAGTGATAGTAATGTAGTATTACAGCACCTGAGGGGTATATTATTTCTGCCTAAGTGTTGGTGCACCTGTTACCGGTAAAATGGAATACTACCACTTACACTATTAATGATAGTAATGTAGTATTGCTGCACCTGAGAGGTATATTATTTCTGCCTAAGTGTTGGTGCACCTTTTACCTGTATAAAGGAATACTGAAACTTACACTAACAGTGATAGTAATGTAGTATTTCAGAACCTGAGGGGTATATTATTAATGCCTAAGTGTTGGTGCACCTGCTACTTGCATAATGGAATACTGCCACATACACTACCAATGATAGTAATGTAGTATTACAGCACCTGAGGGGTATATTATTTCTGCCTAAGTGTTGGTGCACCTGTTACCGGTATAATGGAATACTACCACTTACACTACCAATGATAGTAATGTAGTATTGCTGCACCTGAGAGGTATATTATTTCTACCTAAGTGTTGGTGCACCTGTTACTTGTATAATGGAATACTGCCACTTACACTACCAATGATAGTAATGTAGTATTACAGCACCTGAGGGGTATATTATTTCTGCCTAAGCATTGGTGCACCTGTTACCTGTATAATGGAATACTGCCACTTACACTAACAGTGATAGTAATGTAGTATTTCAGAACCTGAGGGGTACATTATTTATGCCTAAGTGTTGGTGCACCTGTTACTTGCATAATGGAATACTGCCACTTACACTACCAATGATAGTAATGTAGTATTACAGCACCTAAGGGGTATATTATTTCTGCCTAAGCATTGGTGCACCTGTTACCTGTATAATGGAATACTGCCACTTACACTACAAGTGATAGTAATGTAGTATTACTGCACCTGAGGGGTATATTATTTCTGCCTAAGCGTTGGTGCACCTGTTACCTGTATAATGGAATACTGCCACTTACACTACCAATGATAGTAATGAAGTATTACAGCACCTGAGGGGTATATTATTTCTGCATAAGCATTGGTGCACCTGTTACTTGCATAATGGAATACTGCCACTTACACTGCCAATGATAGTAATGTAGAATTGCAGCACCTGAGAGGTATATTATTTCTGCCTAAGCGTTGGTGCAACTGTTAACTGTATAATGGAATACTGCCACTTACACTACCAATGACAGTAATAAAGTATTGCAGCACCTGAGGGGTATATTATTTCTGCCTAAGCATTGGTGCACCTGTTACCTGTATAATGGAATACTGCCACTTACACTACCAATGATAGTAATGTAGTATTGCAGCACCTGAGGGGTATATTATTTCTGCTTAAGCATTGGTGCACCTGTTACCTGTATAATGGAATACTGCCACTTACACTGCCAATGATAGTAATGTAGTATTGCAGCACCTGAGGGGTATATTATTTGTGCCTAAGTGTTGGTGCACCTTTACCTGTATAATGGAATACTGCCACTTACACTACCAGTGATAGTAATGTAGTATTACTGCACCTGAGGGGTATATTATTTCTGCATAAGCGTTGGTGCACCTGTTACTTGCATAATGGAATACTGCCACTTACACTACCAATGATAGTAATGTAGTATTACAGCACCTGAGGGGTATATTATTTCTGCCTAAGCATTGGTGCACCGGTTACCTGTATAATGGAATACTGCTACTTAAACTGCCAATGATAGTAATGTAGTATTGCAGCACCTGAGGGGTATATTATTTGTGCCTAAGTGCTGGTGCACCTTTACCTGTATAATGGAATACTGCCACTTAAACTACCAATAATAGTAATGGTGAATTGCAGCACGTGAGGGGTATATTATTTCTGCCTAAGTGTTGGTGCACCTGTAACTGTATAATGGAATACTGCCACTTACACGACCAGTGATAGTAATGTAGTATTACAGCACCTGAGGGGTATATTATTTCTGCCTTAGCATTCGTGCACCTGTTACCTGTATAATGGAATACTGCCACTTATACTGCCAATGATAGTAATGTAGTATTGCAGCACCTGAGGGGTATATTATTTCTGCCTAAGTGTTGGTGCACCTGTTACCTGTATAATGGAATACTGACACTTACACTACCAATGATAGTAATGTATTATTCCTGCACCTGAGGGGTATATTGTTTCTGCTTAAGTGTTGGTGCATCTGTTACCTGTATAATGGAATACTGCCACTTACACTGCCAATGATAGTAATGTAGTATTGCAGCACCTGAGGGGTATATTATTTCTGCATAAGCATTGGTGCACCCGTTACTTGCATAATGGAATACTGCCACTTACACTACCAATGATAGTAATGTAGTATTACAGCACCTGAGGGGTATATTATTTCTGCCTAAGTGTTGGTGCACCTGTTACCGGTATAATGGAATACTACCACTTACACCACCAATGATAGTAATGTAGTATTGCTGCACCTGAGAGGTATATTATTTCTGCCTAAGTGTTGATGCACCTGTTACCTGTATAATGGAATACTACCACTTACACTACCAATGATAGTAATGTAGTATTGCAGCACCTGAGGGGTATATTATTTCTGCCTAAGCGTTGGTGCAACTGCTACCTGTATAATGGAATACTGCCACTTACACTACCAATGACAGTAATAAAGTATTGCAGCACCTGAGGGGTATATTATTTCTGCATAAGCGTTGGTGTACCTGTTACCTTTTTAATGGAATACTGCCAGTTACACCACCAATAATAGTAATGTAGTATTGCAGCACCTGAGAGGTATATTATTCTGCCTAAGCGTTGGTGCACCTGGTACCTGTATAATGGAATACTGCCACTTACACTACCAATGATAGTAATGGTGAATTGCAGCACCTGAGGGGTATATTATTTCTGCCTAAGCATTGGTGCACCTGTTACCTGTATAATGGAATACTGCCACTTACACTGCCAATGATAGTAATGTAGTATTGGAGCACCTGAGGGGTGTATTATTTCTGCCTAAGCGTTGGTGCACCTGTTACCTGTATAATGGAATACTGCCACTTACACCACCAATGATAGTAATGTAGTATTGCAGCACCTGAGGGGTATATTATTATTTCTGCCTAAGCGTTGGTGCACCTGTTACCTGTGTAATGGAATACTGCCACTTACACTACCAATGATAGTAATCTAGTATTGCAGCACCTGAGGGGTATATTATTTCTGCCTAAGCGTTGGTGCAACTGCTACCTGTATAATGGAATACTGCCACTTACACTACCAATGACAGTAATAAAGTATTGCAGCACCTGAGGGGTATATTATTTCTGCATAAGCGTTGGTGTACCTGTTACCTTTTTAATGGAATACTGCCAGTTACACCACCAATAATAGTAATGTAGTATTGCAGCACCTGAGAGGTATATTATTCTGCCTAAACGTTGGTGCATCTGGTACCTGTATAATGGAATACTGCCACTTACACTACCAATGATAGTAATGGTGAATTGCAGCACCTGAGGGGTATATTATTTCTGCCTAAGCATTGGTGCACCTGTTACCTGTATAATGGAATACTGCCACTTACACTACCAATGATAGTAATCTAGTATTGCAGCACCTGAGGGGTATATTATTTCTGCCTAAGCGTTGGTGCACCTGTTACCTGTATAATGGAATACTGCCACTTACACTACCAATGATAGTAATGTAGTATTGCAGCACCTGAGGGGTATATTATTTCTGCATAAGCATTGGTGCACCCGTTACTTGCATAAGGGAATACTGCCACTTACACTACCAATGATAGTAATGTAGTATTACAGCACCTGAGGGGTATATTATTTCTGCCTAAGTGTTGGTGCACCTGTTACCGGTATAATGAAATACTACCACTTACACCACCAATGATAGTAATGTAGTATTGCTGCACCTGAGAGGTATATTATTTCTGCCTAAGTGTTGATGCACCTGTTACCTGTATAATGGAATACTACCACTTACACTACCAATGATAGTAATGTAGTATTGCAGCACCTGAGGGGTATATTATTTCTGCCTAAGCGTTGGTGCAACTGCTACCTGTATAATGGAATACTGCCACTTACACTACCAATGACAGTAATAAAGTATTGCAGCACCTGAGGGGTATATTATTTCTGAATAAGCGTTGGTGTACCTGTTACCATTTTAATGGAATACTGCCAGTTATACCACCAATAATAGTAATGTAGTATTGCAGCACCTGAGAGGTATATTATTCTGCCTAAGCGTTGGTGCACCTGGTACCTGTATAATGGAATACTGCCACTTACACTACCAATGATAGTAATGGTGAATTACAGCACCTGAGGGGTATATTATTTCTGCCTAAGCGTTGGTGCACCTGTTACCTGTATAATGGAATACTGCCACTTACACCACCAATGATAGTAATGTAGTATTGGAGCACCTGAGGGGTATATTATTATTTCTGCCTAAGCGTTGGTGCACCTGTTACCTGTGTAATGGAATACTGCCACTTACACTACCAATGATAGTAATGTAGTATTGCAGCACCTGAGGGGTATATTATTTCTGCCTAAGCGTTGGTGCACCTGTTACCTGTATAATGGAATACTGCCACTTACACTACCAATGATAGTAATGGTGAATTGCAGCACCTGAGGGGTATATTATTTCTGCCTAAGCATTGGTGCACCTGTTACCTGTATAATGGAATACTGCCACTTACACTACCAATGATAGTAATCTAGTATTGCAGCACCTGAGGGGTATATTATTTCTGCCTAAGCATTGGTGCAACTGCTACCCGTATAATGGAATACTGCCACGTACACTACCAATGACAGTAATAAGGTATTGCAGCACCTGAGGGGTATATTATTTCTGCATAAGCGTTGGTGTACCTGTTACCTTTTTAATGGAATACTGCCAGTTACACCACCAATAATAGTAATGTAGTATTGCAGCAACTCAGAGGTATATTATTCTGCCTAAGCGTTGGTGCACCTGGTACCTGTATAATGGAATACTGCCACTTACACTACCAATGATAGTAATGGTGAATTGCAGCACCTGAGGGGTATATTATTTCTGCCTAAGAGTTGGTGCACCTGATACCTGTGTAATGGAATACTGCCACTTACACGACCAGTGATAGTAATGTAGTATTGCAGCATCTGAGGGGTATATTATTTATGCCTAAGTGTTGGTGCACCTGTTACCTGTATAATGGAATACTGCCACTTACACCACCAATGATAGTAATGTAGTATTGCAGCACCTGAGGGGTATATTATTATTTCTGCCTAAGCGTTGGAGCACCTGTTACCTGTGTAATGGAATACTGCCACTTACACTACCAATGATAGTAATGTAGTATTGCAGCACCTGAGGGGTATATTATTTCTGCCTAAGCGTTGGTGCACCTGTTACCTGTATAATGGAATACTGCCACTTACACCACCAATGATAGTAATGTAGTATTGCAGCACCTGAGGGGTATATTATTTCTGCCTAAGCTTTGGTGCTCCTGATACCTGTATAATGGAATACTGCCACTTACACGACCAGTGATAGTAATGTAGTTTTACAGCACCTGAGGGGTATATTATTTCTGCCTAAGTGTTGATGCACCTGTTACCTGTATAATGGAATACTGCCACTTACACCACCAATGATAGTAATGTAGTATTGCAGCACCTGAGAGGTATATTATTTCTGCCTAAGCGTTGGTGCACCAGATACCTGTGTAATGGAATACTGCCACTTACACGACCAGTGATAGTAATGTAGTATTGCAGCACCTGAGGGGTATATTATTTATGCCTAAGTGTTGGTGCACCTGTTACCTGTATAATGGAATACTGCCACTTACACCACCAATGATAGTAATGTAGTATTGCAGCACCTGAGGGGTATATTATTATTTCTGCCTAAGCGTTGGAGCACCTGTTACCTGTGTAATGGAATACTGCCACTTACACTACCAATGATAGTAATGTAGTATTGCAGCACCTGAGGGGTATATTATTTCTGCCTAAGCGTTGGTGCACCTGTTACCTGTATAATGGAATACTGCCACTAACACCACCAATGATAGTAATGTAGTATTGCAGCACCTGAGGGGTATATTATTTCTGCCTAAGCGTTGGTGCACCTGATACCTGTATAATGGAATACTGCCACTTACACGACCAGTGATAGTAATGTAGTTTTACAGCACCTGAGGGGTATATTATTTCTGCCTAAGTGTTGGTGCACCTGTTACCTGTATAATGGAATACTGCCACTTACACCACCAATGATAGTAATGTAGTATTGCAGCACCTGAGAGGTATATTATTTATGCCTAAGTGTTGGTGCACCTGTTACCTGTATAATGGAATACTGCCACTTACACTACCGGTTTTTCTCATAAATCAATTTTCAACTTTTCAGTTTACAACAGTGGTTCTGTAAGTGGCGCTGCCTCAAAGGTGTCATTAATAGAACTATAAGCCGTGCAAACGACACTGAGGATTACTTCCACTGCAGTATCATACATCATATGCTGGCATCACCATAATTAATGTTGGCACTGTTTGTACACGATTGTGAGTGTCAGAGGCTCTTTGCAGTGATTCATGGCCCTCTGAGATATACAGTATATATATAATTCTTCTAACACAGTGTAACGTTTTATGGGGGTCATTCCGAGTTGATCGCTAGCTGCCGTTGTTCGCAGCGCAGTGAAGGCCTTTGTGGTTTTGCACGGGTTCTAGCGAAGCTTTCAGTCGCACGGCACAATGCAGGAAGATTGACAGGAAGGGGGCGTTTCTGGGTGTCAACTGACCATTTTCTGTGAGTGTTTAGACAAACGCAAACGTGCCAGGGAAAACGCAGGCGTGGCTGGGCGAACGCTGGGCGGGTGTGTGACTGCAACAGCCAACCCTCCAACGTTACAATCAACGCACACGAAGAGTAACTTCAGGGCTGGTCTTGTTTTGCACAAAATGATTTTGCAGCCACTCTTGTGCACAGGCGTACGCACTTCTGCAAAGCGAAAATACACTCCCCGGTGGGCGGAGACAATGCGTTTGCACGGCTGCTAAAAGTAGCTAGCGAGCGATCAACTCGGAATGACCCCCTATGTCACATGTGATATACGTATGGTTTTACATAGCAGAGATCATATATACTGTATACATCTGCTTGATAGATCTTTGCCCAGAAATCACCCTACCTGACACTTATAATATACTTTAAGACAATCACAATTATCATTGACACGTTTGAGGCTGTATCAGAGAGAGTCTTTAGAATACACTCTCCATAGAACTGAGTGTAACATGCTGGGCTGTCATGGAACTCTGATATGTTATTTATTCCCCTCCATTTTTCCACCGAGAGAATTTTATTGTCACCCACGATACTTTTTCCCAATGTGGGTTATACATCACTGTAAGATGATGATTTTATTTTAATGTATACTTAATAACAGTTATATTTTAGACATACTGTAGGCTGAGCGCCATTAAAAGAAGAGTTTCCTCTTCCCCTCATTTTTTTCCAAATAGTTTATTTAATCTCTGGCTGCACCTCCACCTGCAGTTTTGGCTATACACCTATGTAGATGGTCAATACAGGGGTGGATTGGCACCATGCCCTCACTCGGAAGATCCCCGGTGGGCTGATGTGCATGTGGGGCCTGTTTTGTATGTTGACATGTGAGGGGTGGTGCTGCCGCCATGGTTACACGATATACCTCTGGTGCTGCCGCCATGGTTACACGGTATACCTCTGGTGCTGCTGCCATGGTTACACGATATACCTCTGGTGCTGCCGCCATGGTTACACGGTATACCTCTGGTGCTGCCGCCATGGTTACACGGTATACCTCTGGTGCTGCCGCCATGGTTACACGGTATACCTCTGGTGCTGCCGCCATGGTTACACGGTATACCTCTGGTGCTGCCACCATGGCTACACGGTATACCTCTGGTGCTGCCGCCATGGTTACATGGTATACCTCTGGTGCTGCCGCCATGGTTACACGGTATACCTCTGGTGCTGCCGCCATGGTTACACGGTATACCTCTGGTGCTGCCGCCATGGTCACACGGTATAACTCTGGCGCTTCCCATGTCAGGCCACGTCTACAGATTTTTCCAGTTCCCAATCTGTCCCTGTCCGACTTTGAAACAAAGTGTGATGGAATATCTTAGCGCTACATACTGTAAATGTTAACAACTAAATGGATATACAGATGTTACGGTCAAGAATTATAAATTCTCTTGGTGTCACTGGGCCTTTCAAACAGCAGTGGAAGTTTGAAACAAATTCTAATACCAATAGCTACATTTGATTATACATATATTTGTTTTTTTCCTGTGATGCCAATTTGTTTTACTATTTTCTGTGGGGGGCCAATGTGTGTGTTTTACCTGTGGGGGCCATTAGGACTGCTTCCAGAAATTTCCCGGGCTGGTTTTCCATCCCAATCCACCCCTGCGTCAATATATTATTTTACATGTTTATCGTCCTATGTCACCATTTCTACAGACCATCTTGTCCAGGAACGCAGTGCTCACTGACTGCTTTTTCCCAGTTCCCTTTTCCCTGGCACTAACACTACTTTCCCCTATTTGCAGATTTTAGAACCAATGTTTTTCCCTCCCCTTGCCTTGAATAGTATACTTATTCATACCTCCCAACTTTTATGATGTTCGAGTCGTGACTCCTCTGTGCGACGGAGCCGCGCCCGGCTGAAAAGGGGGCATGTCCTCAGTAAAAGGAGCATGCACACAGCATCTATTCACCACTACTCTGCATGAAGTAGAGTAGCAAGTTACAGAAAAGCCTCCCAACTGCCCCCCCTACACTGCGGGACACTGCGGCCAGCGGGAGGGACAGTGGAATCATCTCAAATAAAGGGACTGTCCTGAGATAATGCTTAATAAATGTGTGTAGTTTACTAAACAGAGCTAAACATCCAAGTGTGGCACTCCGGAAAATGCAGTGTGTGCCACTTTTACGTTTACTTACAGGTCTGCAGCAGCAATGGGGAAGCGCTGGCACAGCAGGAGTTAAGTGTGGACCCTGGTCCGAGCACATAGTGTGGATGCTGACAGCTGATTGGACAAGGCAGCCTGTAAACAGAGGAGCCTTGTGGGAAGAAGAAGGAGGAGTCAGCTGGAGGTGCAGTGAGTGAGGAGCAGAGCGGGAGCCAGGCCTAGTGAAAGGTGCAGACTCTGCGGCCAACTTCTAATAGTGATGAATCGTTCAAACCTGGTCCAGCAAGTGAATACCTCCGTCCTAAGGGTATGAGTGAGTACTTAGAGACTGATTGACCTAAGCCACGGGCAGACCTGACACCCAGCCCAAGTATCCAAGTTGTCACCCGCTGTGCAGCTTTAAAAGAACGAGGACAGCATAGCGCCATATCCACAAGTAAATCCCTGTCAAGGGGCCAGTAAAGACAACCATTCCCCCTGCATTAATACTGTTGGGATATTAAGGACTGAGTTATTGTGCAAGTGCAAGTCAGATATTTAATCTGGAAAGGACAGAGTTATTTATGTAAGTGCAAGTAAATTCCTTTAACTAAGAGAGACTAGGTTTATTTAACCAAGAGACCATCATTGTCAATTGCGTCATATTTGTCCAGAGACACCCCCTTTCCTTCGCTAGCTACATCGTCTTTGAAAAAACTGAGATACATTGACATAATTACAACCCAGGAATTTTTAAATATCTATGTGGCTACAAGAGCTCCAACGTTATTTTCCAGTGAAGATTATTATACCTTGGCTAGGAAAAGCTAGGAATATAGTAATTGTCTTTGAAAATTGTTTTTCATTACTCTTCTCATCACCTCATTATAATCTGTGATTCTAATTATAATATGCTAATATCTGTGATTCTGATTATAATAATATGCTAGTATCTGTGAATCAATTGATTGTCTTTTGAATTTTTCCAATGTTCCATTGTGATGTGAACTATAGCCAATTGTCTTCTCTCTATCTGCTTTTGGTGCCAAATTCTTCCTGTGATTTTTATTTAATCTTTTATGCCCATTAACAAATCACCATCCTCAATCCAGAGGTCATTGCGGCTCAATAAAAGACATCCTGTTGTAATTGCTGACTCACCCCTGTTTCGTATTAATCTATCCTGCCTCTCTGAACACGGTATTATAGAACAAGGTACTAGGAGAATCATTTCAGGGGAAAGGTTCATCACATTGCCACCCAACACCTGTGATAGCTCTCTCAACCACTTAGACATGACCTGACAACTCCTGGGACATTACCCAAGCTTGGGTTTTTCTCTTCCAGTGCTCATGGATCACCTTGCCAACTGGGTCACTCAAGCGCTAAATCCCTTAAAGCGAATAGGCAAGTGAACCAACTTAGCTTCGGGTTAGTATCAGAATGGCGGTACAACCCTGAGAATGACAAAGGCGATCCGTACTCTGTGATTTCTTTCAGCAGTGCTTAGCCTGTGCATTAAGTCTCCCTTGTAAACGTCTCCTCACACAGTATCCCGGCTCAGCTAGTCTCCTGACAATTACACGCGGGGTTAATAGATGCTAATTTGGAAATGATTACGAAATTGACTCTGCGGCTCACAAGAGGCCAATTGGAAGAAGATTTTTAACTCTGATGGAAGAAGGAAAAAAAACATAAAGAGAAGAACATTCTGCGTTGACGAGTCCTGGCGTTCTGCTTCTCTTCCTCATCCCACCTCTAGGACATGACAGTGATTAGAAGGATATGCTCTCTCGTTTAACCCTTCAGGGAGAAGTCGCACTTTATAATGCATTGCAGAGCCGCCTGCTACCGGCGGATTAATGGGCCCTTCACTCCTGTCCACAAAGTGATTGGTTTCTCTCTATCAGGATTACCAATGCCCAAAAGGAGAACGCTTTCCTCTAGAAAACACGGCGAGCCTCCCTGTGTGTGATGGATGGCACTGCCAGGGGGAGGGTTTGGGGTGCAATGACACCCTCATGCTCTTTCCTGGTCCAAAGCAGCGCACGTGTTAGACCTCGTGGCGTGGTTTGGGCGCAGACGTCATCTACCAGCCTCATGATTCTCTCTACTGGCTCTCCGTTCTGCGATGTTAAATGCGACCAGATACCAAAGTGCAACAAAATAGTTGCACCAAGTGGATGGGCCATTTACTGATGGCTAATAACCCAGCGCTGTGAGAACCAGGCCCGTGCCGCCATCCAACCATGATGGAGCTGACTGCGATTTAAGAAGTGTTACGTGTTGTTCTGTGACTTACAAGACACAATACTCTAAGGGGGACATTTACTAAGCAGTGATAAGAGCGGAGACGTGAGCCAGTGGAGAAGTTGCCCATGGCAACCAATCAGCTCCAAAGTAACATCTATAATTTGCATACTATAAAATGATACAGAGCTGCTGATTGGTTGATGGGGCAACTTCTCCACTGGCTCACTTCTCCGCTCTTATCACTGCTTAGTAAATGTCCCCCTAAATGCCATACTGTCTGCTATTGGGTCTGGCGTTATCCTGAGATCTGCCGCATAGTTACTCCTGTGCTTATTATTAGTGATGAGCGGGTTCGGATCCTCGGAATCCGACCCGCCCGAACTTCACCTTTTTTTTACACGGGTCCGAGCGACTCGGATCCTCCCGCCTTGCTTGGTTAACCCGAGCACGCCCGAACGTCATCATCCCGCTGTCGGATTCTCGCGAGACTCGGATTCTATATAAGGAGCCGCGCGTCGCCGCCATTTTTTTCACACGTGCATTGAGATTGATAGGGAGAGGACGTGGCTGGCGTCCTCTCCGTAATAGAAAAGACTAAGTCTAAGAGTGACATTGTTATAATTGTGGGGAGGATTGGGGACGGGGAGCAGCTGTTAGGGAGTACAGTGCAGGGTTTTGATTATACCACCAGTGATTTTAATCCTTTGTTTCTCTGCCTGAAAGAAACGATCCACCATATCTGTGGCTGTGCTCACTCAGTGTGCTGCACTGCTGCATGATATATCTGTGCTGAGTGCACTGCTCACACTGCCTAATTGTGGGGACTGGGGAGCAGTTATAGCAGGAGTACAGTGCACAGTTTTGCTGACAGTGACCACCAGTCCAGTATACGTTTGTCTGCCTGAAAAACACTGTGGTGTTTTTTTTTTCTTTCTTCATGCTAGTTTGTTTAGCAGTCTGCTGACAGTGTCCACCAGGTCCGTTATACAGTATATTATATATATATATAAGCAGCAGTATGGTAGGCCACGGCTGTACCTACCTCTGTGTCGTCAGTGCACTCGTCGTCCATAAGTAATATAATACTATACTATCCATCCATCTACATTGTATACCTGTGGTGTTTTTTTTTTCCTTTCTTCATACTAGTTTAGCAGTCTGCTGACAGTGTCCACCAGGTCCGTTATACAGTATATTATATATATATAAGCAGCAGTACGGTAGGCCACGGCTGTACCTACCTCTGTGTCGTCAGTGCACTCGTCGTCCATAAGTATAAGTAATACTATACTATCCATCCATCTACATTGTATACCTGTGGTGTTTTTTTTTTCTTTCTTCATACTAGTTTAGCAGTCTGCTGACAGTGTCCACCAGGTCCGTTATACAGTATATTATATATATATAAGCAGCAGTACGGTAGGCTACGGCTGTACCTACCTCTGTGTCGTCAGTGCACTCGTCGTCCATAAGTATAAGTAATACTATACTATCCATCCATCTACATTGTATACCTGTGGTGTTTTTTTTTTCTTTCTTCATACTAGTTTAGCAGTCTGCTGACAGTGTCCACCAGGTCTGTTATACAGTATATTATATATATATATAAGCAGCAGTACGGTAGACCACGGCTGTACCTACCTCTGTGTCGTCAGTGCACTCGTCGTCCATAAGTATAAGTAATACTATACTATCCATCCATCTACATTGTATACCTGTGGTGTTTTTTTTTTCTTCATACTAGTTTAGCAGTCTGCTGACAGTGTCCACCAGGTCCGTTATACAGTATATTATATATATATATAAGCAGCAGCACGGTAGGCCACGGCTGTACCTACCTCTGTGTCGTCAGTGCACTCGTCGTCCATAAGTATAAGTAATACTATACTATCCATCCATCTACATTGTATACCTGTGGTGGCTTTTAGTTGTGCGCAAAATATGGAGAACAAAAATGTGGAGGTTAAAAAAATAGGGAAAGATCAAGATCCACTTCCACCTCGTGCTGAAGCTGCTGCCACTAGTCATGGCCGAGACGATGAAATGCCATCAACGTCGTCTGCCAAGGCCGATGCCCATTGTCATAGTACAGAGCATTTAAAATCCAAAACACAAAAGATCAGTAAAAAAATTACCCAAAAATCAAAATTAAAAGCGTCTGAGGAGAAGCGTAAACTTGCCAATATGCCATTTACGTCACGGAGTGGCAAGGAACGGCTGAGACCCTGGCCTATGTTCATGGCTAGTGGTTCAGCTTCACATGAGGATGGAAGCACTCATCCTCTCGCTAGAAAAAAGAAAAGACTTGCGGCAAAAGCACAGCAAAGAACTGTGCGTTCTTCGAAATCACAAATCCCAAAGGAGAGTCCAATTGTGTCGGTTGCGATGCCTGACCTTCCCAACACTGGACGGGAAGAGCTTGCGCCTTCCACCATTTGCACGCCCCCTGTAAGTGTGCCTCTTTTTTTCTTTGCGTCATGTGCTGTTTGGGGAGTATTTTTTGGAAGGGCCATCCTGCGTGACACTGCAGTGCCACTCCTAGATGGGCCAGGTGTTTGTGTCGGCCACTAGGGTCGCTTAGCTTACTCACACAGCTACCTCATTGCGCCTCTTTTTTTTCTTCTTTGCGTCATGTGCTGTTTGGGGAGTATTTTTTGGAAGGGCCATCCTGCGTGACACTGCAGTGACACTCCTAGATGGGCCAGGTGTTTGTGTCGGCCACTAGGGTCGCTTAGCTTACTCACACAGCTACCTCATTGCGCCTCTTTTTTTTCTTCTTTGCGTCATGTGCTGTTTGGGGAGTATTTTTTGGAAGGGCCATCCTGCGTGACACTGCAGTGCCACTCCTAGATGGGCCAGGTGTTTGTGTCGGCCACTAGGGTCGCTTAGCTTACTCACACAGCTACCTCATTGCGCCTCTTTTTTTTTCTTCTTTGCGTCATGTGCTGTTTGGGGAGTATTTTTTGGAAGGGCCATCCTGCGTGACACTGCAGTGCCACTCCTAGATGGGCCAGGTGTTTGTGTCGGCCACTAGGGTCGCTTAGCTTAGTCACACAGCTACCTCATTGCGCCTCTTTTTTTTCTTCTTTGCGTCATGTGCCGTTTGGGGAGTATTTTTTGGAAGGGCCATCCAGTGTGACACTGCAGTGCCACTCCTAGATGGGCCAGGTGTTTGTGTCGGCCACTAGGGTCGCTTAGCTTACTCACACAGCTACCTCATTGCGCCTCTTTTTTTTCTTCTTTGCGTCATGTGCTGTTTGGGGAGTATTTTTGGAAGGGCCATCCTGCGTGACACTACAGTGCCACTCC
Source organism: Pseudophryne corroboree (assembly GCF_028390025.1). Classification (NCBI taxonomy): domain Eukaryota; kingdom Metazoa; phylum Chordata; class Amphibia; order Anura; family Myobatrachidae; genus Pseudophryne; species Pseudophryne corroboree. The sequence goes on along the minus strand of NC_086453.1, from coordinate 12,925,942 downwards.
TAGATGGGCCAGGTGTTTGTGTCAGCCACTAGGGTCGCTTAGCTTACTCACACAGCTACCTCATTGCGCCTCTTTTTTTTCTTCTTTGCGTCATGTACTGTTTGGGGAGTATTTTTTGGAAGGGCCATCCTGTGTGACACTGCAGTGCCACTCCTAGATGGGCCAGGTGTTTGTGTCGGCCACTAGGGTCGCTTAGCTTACTCACACAGCTACCTCATTGCGCCTCTTTTTTTCTTTGCGTCATGTGCTGTTTGGGGAGTATTTTTTGGAAGGGCCATCCTGCCTGACACTGCAGTGCCACTCCTAGATGGGCCAGGTGTTTGTGTCGGCCACTAGGGTCGCTTAGCTTACTCACACAGCTACCTCATTGCGCCTCTTTTTTTCTTTGCGTCATGTGCTGTTTGGGGAGTATTTTTTGGAAGGGCCATCCTGCCTGACACTGCAGTGCCACTCCTAGATGGGCCAGGTGTTTGTGTCGGCCACTTGTGTCGCTTAGCTTAGCCATCCAGCGACCTCGGTGCAAATTTTAGGACTAAAAATAATATTGTGAGGTGTGAGGTGTTCAGAATAGACTGGAGATGAGTGGAAATTATGGTAATTGAGGTGAGTAATACTATGGGATCAAAATGACCCCCAAATTCAATGATTTAAACTGTTTTTTAGGGTTTTTTGAAAAAAACACCCGAATCCAAAACACACCCGAATCCGCCAAAAAAAATTCGGTGAGGTTTTGCCAAAACGCGTTCGAACCCAAAACACGGCTGCGGAACCGAACCCAAAACCAAAACACAAAACCCGAAAAATTTCCGGTGCACATCACTACTTATTATATAATTGTTCTCCTTTGTTCTGAGCTTTGCTGCCACAATGGTTTTGTCATTTTCTCCTGTAGACGTGGGGTGATAGGCGGCCTCTGGGGCGTAGAGCCGACATAATGGGTCTCCCGTCAGCACAAATGGTTGCGTCACCTCACCACGCACCAGCGTCACCCATCCGCCTGCTAGGTAGCCTCAATCTGTGCAGTAACACCACCCCCATACATACACATCACCTGGCAATCGGGGTCTAGAGGAAAGGTTATATAGTGTATTTGCAGGGCGGTGGGGGACGTGGCAGAGGCTGGTACTTAATGTGATGGTATGATTTCCTGCAGGCCAAAGGCCTCATTCCTAGCCCATTATCCATTAATCACGTACAGCTGCTTTTCAAGTGTTTTGCGCCCTGACTGACTAAAGGGCTCGTAGGTGGCAGTAATGGCTTCTGTAACACGTGCCGCTTGTAAATGCCTATTTGACCCCGGTATTGCATTCATTCGGATGTGCAATATTTCCCTTGTTTGGATAATGTACAATACTGAGCCAGTGTTTCAGGGAATGCAATCTATCATTCACTAGGAGGAAGCAGTGAGCACACTGAGCTATGAGGCACAAAGCGTGACAAGCGGTGCACTAAGAGAGGAATAATTATGCAGCCATGGCGTGTTTTCAGAACCATGAAGGTAAAAGTCATTATTCAGCATTGCCCCATATCTGCTTACTATGGAAAAGCCATTTCGGGGAGATGAATACAGTAAAACATGGTGCGAGTTCTGTGACGCGTCATGATTTCGGCATTCTCGGCTGCAGATTTCAAGTGACAACAATTGTAGATCAATGACATTGCACAGCTTCACAGAACCCGCAATTATACATACCCCCAGGGGGCGCTTCATGTAAAAGCAATAGGAAGTGGGTCAAATGATTCACTATCACTGGGCACTACTTATAGTCTTTAACATGTTGGGAAGTTCTGTATGCCATATATATATATATAAGCCATAATAAAACACAGACCATAGATGCCAACTCTCCCTGATTGTCCGGGAGACTCCCTGAAATAGCAGCGATCTCCCTGACTCCCTGAATAGTCCTGCAATCTCCCTGATTGCATCTTACCCCCATTATGTAGCTGTTATATTCCTGCGGGGAAATAAGAAATCAGAGATACAGTATATACATTCACATGGGATCATCAGTGCCGTTTCCCTGCATTGGATATACAGTAACTAAGGCACATTGGCCCTCATTCCGAGTTGATCGCTCGCTAGCTGCTTTTAGCAGCAGTGCAAACGCTAGGCCGCCGCCCTCTGGGAGTGTATCTTAGCTTTGCAGAAGTGCGACCGAAAGGTTAGCAGTTCTGCTATTAAATTAGAGATGAGCGGGTTCGGTTTCTCTGAATCCGAACCCGCCCGAACTTCATGGTTTTTTTCACGGGTCCGAGCAGACTCGGATCCTCCCGCCTTGCTCGGTTAACCCGAGCGCGCCCGAACGTCATCATGACGCTGTCGGATTCTCGCGAGACTCGGATTCTATATAAGGAGCCGCGCGTCGCCGCCATTTTCACACGTGCATTGAGATTGATAGGGAGAGGACGTGGCTGGCGTCCTCTCCATTTAGATTAGAAGAGAGAGAGAGAGAGAGAGATTGACCTGATTTACTGGAGCTTAGGAGTACTGTAGAAGTGTAGAGAGTGCAGAGTTTACTAGTGACTGACCACAGTGACCACCAGACAGTGCAGTTTTATTTAATATATCCGTTCTCTGCCTGAAAAAAACGATACACACAGTGACTCAGTCACATACCATATCTGTGTGCACTGCTCAGCCCAGTGTGCTGCATCATCTATGTATATATATCTGACTGTGCTCAGCTCACACAGCTTATAATTGTGGGGGAGACTGGGGAGCACTGCAGTGCCAGTTATACGTTATAGCAGGAGCCAGGAGTACATATTATATTAAAATTAAACAGTGCACACTTTTGCTGCAGGAGTGCCACTGCCAGTGTGACTGACCAGTGACCTGACCACACTGACCACCAGTATAGTTAGTAGTATACTATATTGTGATTGCCTGAAAAAGTTAAACACTCGTCGTGTGACTTCACTTGTGTGGTGTTTTTTTTTTTTATTCTATAAAAAACTCATTCTGCTGACAGACAGTGTCCAGCAGGTCCGTCATTATATAATATATACCTGTCCGGCTGCAGTAGTGATATATATATATTTTTTATATCATTATTTATCATCCAGTCGCAGCAGACACAGTACGGTAGTTCACGGCTGTAGCTACCTCTGTGTCGGCACTCGGCAGTCCATCCATAATTGTATACCACCTACCCGTGGTTTTTTTTTCTTTCTTCTTTATACATACATACTACTACATCTCTTTATCAACCAGTCTATATTAGCAGCAGACACAGTACAGTACGGTAGTCCACGGCTGTAGCTACCTCTGTGTCGGCACTCGGCAGTCCGTCCATAATTGTATACCACCTACCCGTGGTTTTTTTTTCTTTCTTCTTTATACATACATACTACTACATCTCTTTATCAACCAGTCTATATTAGCAGCAGACACAGTACAGTACGGTAGTTCACGGCTGTAGCTACCTCTGTGTCGGCACTCGGCAGTCCGTCCATAATTGTATACCACCTACCCGAGGTTTTTTTTTCTTTCTTCTTTATACATACATACTACTACATCTCTTTATCAACCAGTCTATATTAGCAGCAGACACAGTACAGTACGGTAGTTCACGGCTGTAGCTACCTCTGTGTCGGCACTCAGCAGTCCGTCCATAATTGTATACCACCTACCAGTGGTTTTTTTTTCTTTCTTCTTTATACATACATACTACTACATCTCTTTATCAACCAGTCTATATTAGCAGCAGACACAGTACAGTACGGTAGTTCACGGCTGTAGCTACCTCTGTGTCGGCACTCGGCAGTCCGTCCATAATTGTATACCACCTACCCGAGGTTTTTTTTTCTTTCTTCTTTATACATACATACTACTACATCTCTTTATCAACCAGTCTATATTAGCAGCAGACACAGTACAGTACGGTAGTCCACGGCTGTAGCTACCTCTGTGTCGGCACTCGGCAGTCCGTCCATAATTGTATACCACCTACCCGTGGTTTTTTTTCTTTCTTCTTTATACATACATACTACTACATCTCTTTATCAACCAGTCTATATTAGCAGCAGACACAGTACAGTACGGTAGTTCACGGCTGTAGCTACCTCTGTGTCGGCACTCGGCAGTCCGTCCATAATTGTATACCACCTACCCGAGGTTTTTTTTTCTTTCTTCTTTATACATACATACTACTACATCTCTTTATCAACCAGTCTATATTAGCAGCAGACACAGTACAGTACGGTAGTTCACGGCTGTAGCTACCTCTGTGTCGGCACTCAGCAGTCCGTCCATAATTGTATACCACCTACCCGTGGTTTTTTTTTCTTTCTTCTTTATACATACATACTACTACATCTCTTTATCAACCAGTCTATATTAGCAGCAGACACAGTACAGTACGGTAGTTCACGGCTGTAGCTACCTCTGTGTCGGCACTCGGCAGTCCGTCCATAATTGTATACCACCTACCCGAGGTTTTTTTTTCTTTCTTCTTTATACATACATACTACTACATCTCTTTATCAACCAGTCTATATTAGCAGCAGACACAGTACAGTACGGTAGTCCACGGCTGTAGCTACCTCTGTGTCGGCACTCGGCAGTCCGTCCATAATTGTATACTAGTATCCATCCATCTCCATTGTTTACCTGAGGTGCCTTTTAGTTGTGCCTATTAAAATATGGAGAACAAAAATGTTGAGGTTCCAAAATTAGGGAAAGATCAAGATCCACTTCCACCTCGTGCTGAAGCTGCTGCCACTAGTCATGGCCGAGACGATGAAATGCCAGCAACGTCGTCTGCCAAGGCCGATGCCCAATGTCATAGTACAGAGCATGTCAAATCCAAAACACCAAATATCAGTAAAAAAAGGACTCCAAAACCTAAAATAAAATTGTCGGAGGAGAAGCGTAAACTTGCCAATATGCCATTTACCACACGGAGTGGCAAGGAACGGCTGAGGCCCTGGCCTATGTTCATGGCTAGTGGTTCAGCTTCACATGAGGATGGAGGCACTCAGCCTCTCGCTAGAAAAATGAAAAGACTCAAGCTGGCAAAAGCAGTAGCACCGCAAAGAACTGTGCGTTCTTCGAAATCCCAAATCCACAAGGAGAGTCCAATTGTGTCGGTTGCGATGCCTGACCTTCCCAACACTGGACGTGAAGAGCATGCGCCTTCCACCATTTGCACGCCCCCTGCAAGTGCTGGAAGGAGCACCCGCAGTCCAGTTCCTGATAGTCAGATTGAAGATGTCAGTGTTGAAGTACACCAGGATGAGGAGGATATGGGTGTTGCTGGCGCTGGGGAGGAAATTGACCAGGAGGATTCTGATGGTGAGGTGGTTTGTTTAAGTCAGGCACCCGGGGAGACACCTGTTGTCCGTGGGAGGAATATGGCCGTTGACATGCCTGGTGAAAATACCAAAAAAATCAGCTCTTCGGTGTGGAGGTATTTCAACAGATATGCGGACAACAGGTGTCAAGCCGTGTGTTCCCTTTGTCAAGCTGTAATAAGTAGGGGTAAGGACGTTAACCACCTCGGAACATCCTCCCTTATACGTCACCTGCAGCGCATTCATCATAAGTCAGTGACAAGTTCAAAAACTTTGGGTGACAGCGGAAGCAGTCCACTGACCAGTAAATCCCTTCCTCTTGTAACCAAGCTCACGCAAACCACCCCACCAACTCCCTCAGTGTCAATTTCCTCCTTCCCCAGGAATGCCAATAGTCCTGCAGGCCATGTCACTGGCAATTCTGACGATTCCTCTCCTGCCTGGGATTCCTCCGATGCATCCTTGCGTGTAACGCCTACTGCTGCTGGCGCTGCTGTTGTTGCTGCTGGGAGTCGATGGTCATCCCAGAGGGGATGTCGTAAGACCACTTTTACTACTTCCACCAACCAATTGACTGTCCAACAGTCCTTTGCGAGGAAGATGAAATATCACAGCAGTCATCCTACTGCAAAGCGGATAACTGAGGCCTTGGCATCCTGGGTGGTGAGAAACGTGGTTCCGGTATCCATCATTACTGCAGAGCCAACTAGAGACTTGTTGGAGGTACTGTGTCCCCGGTACCAAATACCATCTAGGTTCCATTTCTCTAGGCAGGCGATACCGAAAATGTACACAGACCTCAGAAAAAGAGTCACCAGTGTCCTAAAAAATGCAGCTGTACCCAATGTCCACTTAACCACGGACATGTGGACAAGTGGAGCAGGGCAGGGTCAGGACTATATGACTGTGACAGCCCACTGGGTAGATGTATGGACTCCCGCCGCAAGAACAGCAGCGGCGGCACCAGTAGCAGCATCTCGCAAACGCCAACTCTTTCCTAGGCAGGCTACGCTTTGTATCACCGCTTTCCAGAATACGCACACAGCTGAAAACCTCTTACGGCAACTGAGGAAGATCATCGCGGAATGGCTTACCCCAATTGGACTCTCCTGTGGATTTGTGGCATCGGACAACGCCAGCAATATTGTGTGTGCATTAAATATGGGCAAATTCCAGCACGTCCCATGTTTTGCACATACCTTGAATTTGGTGGTGCAGAATTATTTAAAAAACGACAGGGGCGTGCAAGAGATGCTGTCGGTGGCCAGTAGAATTGCGGGACACTTTCGGCGTACAGACACCACGTACAGAAGACTGGAGCACCACCAAAAACTACTGAACCTGCCCTGCCATCATCTGAAGCAAGAAGTGGTAACGAGGTGGAATTCAACCCTCTATATGCTTCAGAGGTTGGAGGAGCAGCAAAAGGCCATTCAAGCCTATACAATTGAGCACGATATAGGAGGTGGAATGCACCTGTCTCAAGCGCAGTGGAGAATGATTTCAACGTTGTGCAAGGTTCTGCTGCCCTTTGAACTTGCCACACGTGAAGTCAGTTCAGACACTGCCAGCCTGAGTCAGGTCATTCCCCTCATCAGGCTTTTGCAGAAGAAGCTGGAGACATTGAAGGAGGAGCTAACACGGAGCGATTCCGCTAGGCATGTGGGACTTGTGGATGGAGCCCTTAATTCGCTTAACAAGGATTCACGGGTGGTCAATCTGTTGAAATCAGAGCACTACATTTTGGCCACCATGCTCGATCCTAGATTTAAAGCCTACCTTGGATCTCTCTTTCCGGCAGACACAAGTCTGCTGGGGTTGAAAGACCTGCTGGTGAGAAAATTGTCAAGTCAAGCGGAACGCGACCTGTCAACATCTCCTCCTTCACATTCTCCCGCAACTGGGGGTGCGAGGAAAAGGCTCAGAATTCCGAGCCCACCCGCTGGCGGTGATGCAGGGCAGTCTGGAGCGACTGCTGATGCTGACATCTGGTCCGGACTGAAGGACCTGACAACGATTACGGACATGTCGTCTACTGTCACTGCATATGATTCTCTCACCATTGAAAGAATGGTGGAGGATTATATGAGTGACCGCATCCAAGTAGGCACGTCACACAGTCCATACTTATACTGGCAGGAAAAAGAGGCAATTTGGAGGCCCTTGCACAAACTGGCTTTATTCTACCTAAGTTGCCCTCCCACAAGTGTGTACTCCGAAAGAGTGTTTAGTGCCGCCGCTCACCTTGTCAGCAATCGGCGTACGAGGTTACATCCAGAAAATGTGGAGAAGATGATGTTCATTAAAATTAATTATAATCAATTCCTCCGCGGAGACATTGACCAGCAGCAATTGCCTCCACAAAGTACACAGGGAGCTGAGATGGTGGATTCCAGTGGGGACGAATTGATAATCTGTGAGGAGGGGGATGTACACGGTGATATATCGGAGGATGATGATGAGGTGGACATCTTGCCTCTGTAGAGCCAGTTTGTGCAAGGAGAGATTAATTGCTTCTTTTTTGGGGGGGGTCCAAACCAACCCGTCATATCAGTCACAGTCGTGTGGCAGACCCTGTCACTGAAATGATGGGTTGGTTAAAGTGTGCATGTCCTGTTTTGTTTATACAACATAAGGGTGGGTGGGAGGGCCCAAGGACAATTCCATCTTGCACCTCTTTTTTCTTTTATTTTTCTTTGCGTCATGTGCTGTTTGGGGAGGGTTTTTTGGAAGGGCCATCCTGCGTGACACTGCAGTGCCACTCCTAGATGGGCCCGGTGTTTGTGTCGGCCACTAGGGTCGCTAATCTTACTCACACAGCTACCTCATTGCGCCTCTTTTTTTCTTTGCGTCATGTGCTGTTTGGGGAGGGTTTTTTGGAAGGGACATCCTGCGTGACACTGCAGTGCCACTCCTAAATGGGCCCGGTGTTTGTGTCGGCCACTACGGTCGCTAATCTTACTCACACAGCTACCTCATTGCGCCTCTTTTTTTCTTTGCGTCATGTGCTGTTTGGGGAGGGTTTTTTGGAAGGGACATCCTGCGTGACACTGCAGTGCCACTCCTAAATGGGCCCGGTGTTTGTGTCGGCCACTAGGGTCGCTTATCTTACTCACACAGTCAGCTACCTCATTGCGCCTCTTTTTTTCTTTGCGTCATGTGCTGTTTGGGGAGGGTTTTTTGGAAGGGCCATCCTGCGTGACACTGCAGTGCCACTCCTAAATGGGCCCGGTGTTTGTGTCGGCCACTAGGGTCGCTTATCTTACTCACACAGTCAGCTACCTCATTGCGCCTCTTTTTTTCTTTGCGTCATGTGCTGTTTGGGGAGGGTTTTTTGGAAGGGACATCCTGCGTGACACTGCAGTGCCACTCCTAAATGGGCCCGGTGTTTGTGTCGGCCACTAGGGTCGCTAATCTTACTCACACAGCTACCTCATTGCGCCTCTTTTTTTCTTTGCGTCATGTGCTGTTTGGGGAGGGTTTTTTGGAAGGGACATCCTGCGTGACACTGCAGTGCCACTCCTAGATGGGCCAGGTGTTTGTGTCGGCCACTAGGGTCGCTTAGCTTAGTCATCCAGCGACCTCGGTGCAAATTTTAGGACTAAAAATAATATTGTGAGGTGTGAGGTATTCAGAATAGACTGAAAATGAGTGGAAATTATGGTTTTTGAGGTTAATAATAATATGGGATCAAAATGACCCCCAAATTCTATGATTTAAGCTGTTTTTTAGGGTTTTTTGAAAAAAACACCCGAATCCAAAACACACCCGAATCCGACAAAAAAAATTCGGTGAGGTTTTGCCAAAACGCGGTCGAACCCAAAACACGGCCGCGGAACCGAACCCAAAACCAAAACACAAAACCCGAAAAATTTCAGGCGCTCATCACTATATTAAATATTTTCATGCAGTTTCAGAGTAGCTCGAAACTTACTCCTACTTTGCAATCACTGCAGACTGTTTAGTTCCTGGTTTGACGTCACAAACACGCCCTGCGTTCGGCCAGCCACTCCCCGTTTCTTTAGGCATGCCTGCGTTATCTGCTGACACGCCTGCGTTTTTTAGCACACTCCCGGAAAATGGTCAGTTACCTCCCAGAAACGCCCCTTTCCTGTCAATCACTCACCAATCAGCAGAGCGACTGAAAAGCGTCGCTCGGCCTTGTGTAAAACTGCATAGTTTTGTGTGAAAGTACTTGGCACCATGCGCACTGCGGCCCATACGCATGCGCAGAACAGCCGAATTTTAGCCAGATCGCTACGCTGCGAAAAACGGCAGCTAGCGATCAACTCGGAATGACCCCCATTGATCCCTACGGCTACATGCATTTTCAAATAAGGATTCTTGTGGCCACTTATACGGAACCACTTGTACAACAGAATACACGAGCTAGCCCTGGGAAGTGGCAGTACTGTCTTTTCATCAACAAATAGATCCTATCAACTGCTATGGGGCTCATTTATACTCTGATGTACTGTAAGGGATTGTTATGATACGCCTCACAGATGTAGCAATGCCTGTCCGCGCTTATAGGTGTTACTGTCGCAGTCTCCTGACATGCTTCTTCAAAAGCTGCCACAGACCTGTATGTAAGAGATCAGTGTATCCCAAACTCTGGGACAGATGTATTAAGCCTGGAGAAGCGATAAAGCAGTGATAAGTGCAAGGTGATAACGTACCAGCCAATTAGCTCCTAACTGAATTTACATATTGGAGCTGATTGGCTGGTGCGTTTATCACCTTGCATTTATCACTGCTTTATCACTTCTCCAGGCTTAATACATCTGCCCCTCTGTCCTCAAAGCCCACCTTGCAGTGCAGGTTTTAAGGATATTTGTGCATGAACCAGAGCTGGATTAAGGATGGAGGGGGGCACAGGGGGTAAGTAGCTCTGCACAGCAAGACTTCCCGGCTGTCACTCACACTCTGCCTGCTCAGTCAGAGTAGCTCTCTCCCGCTAGCATTGCAGTGGAGTGATAGAGTACAGGGGGGCATGTCCAGTCACAGGATACAACGCTCCGCATGTGCTGTGTATTCATGTCCAGTCACAGGATACAATGCTCCGCATGTGCTGTGTATTCATGTCCAGTCACAGGATGCAACGCTCCGCATGTGCTGTGTATTCATGTCCAGTCACAGGATACAACGCTCCGCATGTGCTGTGTATTCATGTCCAGTCACAGGATACAATGCTCCGCATGTGCTGTGTATTCATGTCCAGTCACAGGATACAACGCTCCGCATGTGCTGTGTATTCATGTCCAGTCACAGGATACAATGCTCCGCATATGCTGTGTATTCATGTCCAGTCACAGGATACAGCGCTCCGCATGTGCTGTGTATTCATGTCCAGTCACAGGATACAACGCTCCGCATGTGCTGTGTATTCATGTCCAGTCACAGGATACAACGCTCCGCATGTGCTGTGTATTCATGTCCAGTCACAGGATACAATGCTCCGCATATGCTGTGTATTCATGTCCAGTCACAGGATACAACGCTCCGCATGTGCTGTGTATTCATGTCCAGTCACAGGATACAGCGCTCCGCATGTGCTGTGTATTCATGTCCAGTCACAGGATACAACGCTCCGCATGTGCTGTGTATTCATGTCCAGTCACAGGATACAACGCTCCGCATGTGCTGTGTATTCATGTCCAGTCACAGGATACAACGCTCCGCATGTGCTGTGTATTCATGTCCAGTCACAGGATACAACGCTCCGCATGTGCTGTGTATTCATGTCCAGTCACAGGATACAACGCTCCGCATGTGCTGTGTATTCATGGCCAGTCACAGGATACAACGCTCCGCATGTGCTGTGTATTCATGTCCAGTCACAGGATACAACGCTCCGCATGTGCTGTGTATAAATGTCCAGTCACAGGATACAATGCTCCGCATGTGCTGTGTATTCATGTCCAGTCACAGGATACAACGCTCCGCATGTGCTGTGTATTCATGTCCAGTCACAGGATACAACGCTCCGCATGTGCTGTGTATTCATGTCCAGTCACAGGATACAACGCTCCGCATGTGCTGTGTATTCATGTCCAGTCACAGGATACAGTGCTCCGCATGTGCTGTGTATTCATGTCCAGTCACAGGATACAATGCTCCGCATGTGCTGTGTATTCATGTCCAGTCACAGGATACAGTGCTCCGCATGTGCTGTGTATTCATGTCCAGTCACAGGATACAACGCTCCGCATGTGCTGTGTATTCATGTCCAGTCACAGGATACAACGCTCCGCATGTGCTGTGTATTCATGTCCAGTCACAGGATACAACGCTCCGCATGTGCTGTGTATTCATGTCCAGTCACAGGATACAACGCTCCGCATGTGCTGTGTATTCATGTCCAGTCACAGGATACAACGCTCCGCATGTGCTGTGTATTCATGTCCATTCACAGGATACAATGCTCCGCATGTGCTGTGTATTCATGTCCAGTCACAGGATACAATGCTCCGCATGTACTGTGTATTCATGTCCAGTCACAGGATACAGTGCTCCGCATGTGCTGTGTATTCATGTCCAGTCACAGGATACAGTGCTCCGCATGTGCTGTGTATTCATGTCCAGTCGCAGGATACAACGCTCCGCATGTGCTGTGTATTCATGTCCAGTCGCAGGATACAACGCTCCGCATGTGCTGTGTATTCATGTCCAGTCGCAGGATACAACGCTCCGCATGTGCTGTGTATTCATGTCCAGTCACAGGATACAACGCTCCGCATGTGCTGTGTATTCATGTCCAGTCACAGGATACAACGCTCCGCATGTGCTGTGTATTCATGTCCAGTCACAGGATACAACGCTCCGCATGTGCTGTGTATTCATGTCCAGTCACAGGATACAACGCTCCGCATGTGCTGTGTATTCATGTCCAGTCACAGGATACAACGCTCAGCATGTGCTGTGTATTCATGTCCAGTCACAGGATACAACGCTCCGCATGTGCTGTGTATTCATGTCCAGTCACAGGATACAACGCTCCGCATGTGCTGTGTATTCATGTCCAGTCACAGGATACAACGCTCCGCATGTGCTGTGTATTCATGTCCAGTCACAGGATACAACGCTCCGCATGTGCTGTGTATTCATGTCCAGTCACAGGATACAATGCTGCGCATGTGCTGTGTATTCATGTCCAGTCACAGGATACAGCGCTCCGCATGTGCTGTGTATTCATGTCCAGTCACAGGATACAACGCTCCGCATGTGCTGTGTATTCATGTCCAGTCACAGGATACAACGCTCTGCATGTGCTGTGTATTCATGTCCAGTCACAGATTACAACGCTCCGCATGTGCTGTGTATTCATGTCCAGTCACAGGATGCAACGCTCCGCATGTGCTGTGTATTCATGTCCAGTCACAGGATACAACGCTCCGCATGTGCTGTGTATTCATGTCCAGTCACAGGATACAACGCTCCGCATGTGCTGTGTATTCATGTCCAGTCACAGGATACAACGCTCCGCATGTGCTGTGTATTCATGTCCAGTCACAGGATACAACGCTCCGCATGTGCTGTGTATTCATGTCCAGTCACCGGATACAACGCTCCGCATGTGCTGTGTATTCATGGCCAGTGGCCTCGTTACTTCTTCTATAACAGTACGGGCCAGTGGAATGTAAATGCGGAGAACGATGGGGTCACCCAGGTCTCTTTAGCTGTGCACTAGCCACAGGCGTGACAATGTCCATTTATAGCAAATAAAGAATGACCTGTATTCTGCCGCTAATTACCTGCTGCTGCGGGGATGCTGCTAGCGTTACATTTCTCCAGAAACTGCCTATATAACCTATATACCTGTATAATGTGATTACATTCTGAGGCTGGCGTTGGTGTGCAGGTAGTATGCAGCCAGATGTGACTGTCTTCTGAGAGCGTGCATACAGTATGTACCCATAGACAGCTGCAGATGTGACTGTCTTCTAATAACCTGCATACAGTATGTACCCATAGACAGCTGCAGATGTGACTGTCTTCTAATAACCTGCATACAGTATGTACCCATAGACAGCTGCAGATGTGACTGTCTTCTAATAACCTGCATACAGTGTGCACCCATAGACAGCTGCACATGTGACTGTCTTCTAAGAACCTGCATACAGTATGCACCCATAGACAGCTGCAGATGTGACTGTCTTCTAATAACCTGCATACAGTATGCACCCATAGACAGCTGCAGATGTGACCGTCTTCTAAGAACCTGCATACAGTATGCACCCATAGATAGCTGCAGATGTGACCGTCTTCTAAGAACCTGCATACAGTATGTACCCATAGACAGCTGCAGATGTGACTGTCTTCTAATAACCTGCATACAGTATGCACCCATAGACAGCTGCAGATGTGACTGTCTTCTAATAACCTGCATACAGTATGCGCCCATAGACAGCTGCAGATGTGACCGTCTTCTAAGAACCTGCATACAGTATGCGCCCATAGACAGCTGCAGATGTGACCGTCTTCTAATAACCTGCATACAGTATGTACCCATAGACAGCTGCAGATGTGACCGTCTTCTAAGAACCTGCATACAGTATGTACCCATAGACAGCTGCAGATGTGACCGTCTTCTAAGAACCTGCATACAGTATGTACCCATAGACAGTTGCAGATGTGACTGTCTTCTAAGAACCTGCATACAGTATGTACCCATAGACAGCTGCAGATGTGACTGTCTTCTGAGAACCTGCATACAGTATGCACCCATAGACAGCTGCAGATGTGACTGTCTTCTGAGAACCTGCATACAGTATGCACCCATAGACAGCTGCAGAATGTGACCGTCTTCTGATAACCTGCATACAGTATGCACCCATAGACAGCTGCAGATGTGACTGTCTTCTAATAACCTGCATACAGTATGTACCCATAGACAGCTGCAGATGTGACTGTCTTCTAATAACCTGCATACAGTATGTACCCATAGACAGCTGCAGATGTGACTGTCTTCTAATAACCTGCATACAGTATGTACCCATAGACAGCTGCAGATGTGACTGTCTTCTAATAACCTGCATACAGTATGCACCCAGAGACAGCTGCAGATGTGACTGTCTTCTAAGAACCTGCATGCAGTATGTACTAGAGATGAGCGCCTGAAATTTTTCGGGTTTTGTGTTTTGGTTTTGGGTTCGGTTCCGCGGCCGTGTTTTGGGTTCGAACGCGTTTTGGCAAAACCTCACCGAATTTTTTTTGTCGGATTCGGGTGTGTTTTGGATTCGGGTGTTTTTTTCAAAAAACCCTAAAAAACAGCTTAAATCATAGAATTTGGGGGTCATTTTGATCCCAAAGTATTATTAACCTCAAAAACCATAATTTACACTCATTTTCAGTCTATTCTGAATACCTCACACCTCACAATATTATTTTTAGTCCTAAAATTTGCACCGAGGTCGCTGTGTGAGTAAGATAAGCGACCCTAGTGGCCGACACAAACACCGGGCCCATCTAGGAGTGGCACTGCAGTGTCACGCAGGATGTCCCTTCCAAAAAACCCTCCCCAAACAGCACATGACGCAAAGAAAAAAAGAGGCGCAATGAGGTAGCTGTGTGAGTAAGATTAGCGACCCTAGTGGCCGACACAAACACCGGGCCCATCTAGGAGTGGCACTGCAGTGTCACGCAGGATGGCCCTTCCAAAAAACCCTCCCCAAACAGCACATGACGCAAAGAAAAAAAGAGGCGCAATGAGGTAGCTGTGTGAGTAAGATTAGCGACCCTAGTGGCCGACACAAACACCGGGCCCATCTAGGAGTGGCACTGCAGTGTCACGCAGGATGTCCCTTCCAAAAAACCCTCCCCAAACAGCACATGACGCAAAGAAAAAAAGAGGCGCAATGAGGTAGCTGTGTGAGTAAGATTAGCGACCCTAGTGGCCGACACAAACACCGGGCCCATCTAGGAGTGGCACTGCAGTGTCACGCAGGATGTCCCTTCCAAAAAACCCTCCCCAAACAGCACATGACGCAAAGAAAAAAAGAGGCGCAATGAGGTAGCTGACTGTGTGAGTAAGATTAGCGACCCTAGTGGCCGACACAAACACCGGGCCCATTTAGGAGAGGCACTGCAGTGTCACGCAGGATGTCCCTTCCAAAAAACCCTCCCCAATCAGCACATGATGCAAAGAAAAAGAAAAGAAAAAAGAGGTGCAAGATGGAATTGTCCTTGGGCCCTCCCACCCACCCTTATGTTGTATAAACAAAACAGGACATGCACACTTTAACCAACCCATCATTTCAGTGACAGGGTCTGCCACACGACTGTGACTGATATGACGGGTTGGTTTGGACCCCCCCCAAAAAAGAAGCAATTAATCTCTCCTTGCACAAACTGGCTCTACAGAGGCAAGATGTCCACCTCATCATCACCCTCCGATATATCACCGTGTACATCCCCCTCCTCACAGATTATCAATTCGTCCCCACTGGAATCCACCATCTCAGCTCCCTGTGTACTTTGTGGAGGCAATTGCTGCTGGTCAATGTCTCCGCGGAGGAATTGATTATAATTCATTTTAATGAACATCATCTTCTCCACATTTTCTGGATGTAACCTCGTACGCCGATTGCTGACAAGGTGAGCGGCGGCACTAAACACTCTTTCGGAGTACACACTTGTGGGAGGGCAACTTAGGTAGAATTAGAGATGAGCGCCTGAAATTTTTCGGGTTTTGTGTTTTGGTTTTGGGTTCGGTTCCGCGGCCGTGTTTTGGGTTCGAACGCGTTTTGGCAAAACCTCACCGAATTTTTTTTGTCGGATTCGGGTGTGTTTTGGATTCGGGTGTTTTTTTCAAAAAACACTAAAAAACAGCTTAAATCATAGAATTTGGGGGTCATTTTGATCCCAAAGTATTATTAACCTCAAAAACCATAATTTACACTCATTTTCAGTCTATTCTGAATACCTCACACCTCACAATATTATTTTTAGTCCTAAAATTTGCACCGAGGTCGCTGTGTGAGTAAGATAAGCGACCCTAGTGGCCGACACAAACACCGGGCCCATCTAGGAGTGGCACTGCAGTGTCACGCAGGATGTCCCTTCCAAAAAACCCTCCCCAAACAGCACATGACGCAAAGAAAAAAAGAGGCGCAATGAGGTAGCTGTGTGAGTAAGATTAGCGACCCTAGTGGCCGACACAAACACCGGGCCCATCTAGGAGTGGCACTGCAGTGTCACGCAGGATGGCCCTTCCAAAAAACCCTCCCCAAACAGCACATGACGCAAAGAAAAAAAGAGGCGCAATGAGGTAGCTGTGTGAGTAAGATTAGCGACCCTAGTGGCCGACACAAACACCGGGCCCATCTAGGAGTGGCACTGCAGTGTCACGCAGGATGTCCCTTCCAAAAAACCCTCCCCAAACAGCACATGACGCAAAGAAAAAAAGAGGCGCAATGAGGTAGCTGTGTGAGTAAGATTAGCGACCCTAGTGGCCGACACAAACACCGGGCCCATCTAGGAGTGGCACTGCAGTGTCACGCAGGATGTCCCTTCCAAAAAACCCTCCCCAAACAGCACATGACGCAAAGAAAAAAAGAGGCGCAATGAGGTAGCTGACTGTGTGAGTAAGATTAGCGACCCTAGTGGCCGACACAAACACCGGGCCCATCTAAGAGTGGCACTGCAGTGTCACGCAGGATGTCCCTTCCAAAAAACCCTCCCCAATCAGCACATGATGCAAAGAAAAAGAAAAGAAAAAAGAGGTGCAAGATGGAATTGTCCTTGGGCCCTCCCACCCACCCTTATGTTGTATAAACAAAACAGGACATGCACACTTTAACCAACCCATCATTTCAGTGACAGGGTCTGCCACACGACTGTGACTGATATGACGGGTTGGTTTGGACCCCCCCCAAAAAAGAAGCAATTAATCTCTCCTTGCACAAACTGGCTCTACAGAGGCAAGATGTCCACCTCATCTTCACCCTCCGATATATCACCGTGTACATCCCCCTCCTCACAGATTATCAATTCGTCCCCACTGGAATCCACCATCTCAGCTCCCTGTGTACTTTGTGGAGGCAATTGCTGCTGGTCAATGTCTCCGCGGAGGAATTGATTATAATTCATTTTAATGAACATCATCTTCTCCACATTTTCTGGATGTAACCTCGTACGCCGATTGCTGACAAGGCGGCACTAAACACTCTTTCGGAGTACACACTTGTGGGAGGGCAACTTAGGTAGAATAAAGCCAGTTTGTGCAAGGGCCTCCAAATTGCCTCTTTTTCCTGCCAGTATAAGTACGGACTGTGTGACGTGCCTACTTGGATGCGGTCACTCATATAATCCTCCACCATTCTATCAATGTTGAGAGAATCATATGCAGTGACAGTAGACGACATGTCCGTAATCGTTGTCAGGTCCTTCAGTCCGGACCAGATGTCAGCATCAGCAGTCGCTCCAGACTGCCCTGCATCACCGCCAGCGGGTGGGCTCGGAATTCTGAGCCTTTTCCTCGCACCCCCAGTTGCGGGAGAATGTGAAGGAGGAGATGTTGACAGGTCGCGTTCCGCTTGACTTGACAATTTTGTCACCAGCAGGTCTTTCAACCCCAGCAGACTTGTGTCTGCCGGAAAGAGAGATCCAAGGTAGGCTTTAAATCTAGGATCGAGCACGGTGGCCAAAATGTAGTGCTCTGATTTCAACAGATTGACCACCCGTGAATCCTTGTTAAGCGAATTAAGGGCTGCATCCACAAGTCCCACATGCCTAGCGGAATCGCTCCCTTTTAGCTCCTTCTTCAATGCCTCCAGCTTCTTCTGCAAAAGCCTGATGAGGGGAATGACCTGACTCAGGCTGGCAGTGTCTGAACTGACTTCACGTGTGGCAAGTTCAAAGGGCATCAGAACCTTGCACAACGTTGAAATCATTCTCCACTGCACTTGAGACAGGTGCATTCCACCTCCTATATCGTGCTCAATTGTATAGGCTTGAATGGCCTTTTGCTGCTCCTCCAACCTCTGAAGCATATAGAGGGTTGAATTCCACCTCGTTACCACTTCTTGCTTCAGATGATGGCAGGGCAGGTTCAGTAGTTTTTGGTGGTGCTCCAGTCTTCTGTACGTGGTGCCTGTACGCCGAAAGTGTCCCGCAATTCTTCTGGCCACCGACAGCATCTCTTGCACGCCCCTGTCGTTTTTTAAAAAATTCTGCACCACCAAATTCAAGGTATGTGCAAAACATGGGACGTGCTGGAATTTGCCCATATTTAATGCACACACAATATTGCTGGCGTTGTCCGATGCCACAAATCCACAGGAGAGTCCAATTGGGGTAAGCCATTCCGCGATGATCTTCCTCAGTTGCCGTAAGAGGTTTTCAGCTGTGTGCGTATTCTGGAAAGCGGTGATACAAAGCGTAGCCTGCCTAGGAAAGAGTTGGCGTTTGCGAGATGCTGCTACTGGTGCCGCCGCTGCTGTTCTTGCGGCGGGAGTCCATACATCTACCCAGTGGGCTGTCACAGTCATATAGTCCTGACCCTGCCCTGCTCCACTTGTCCACATGTCCGTGGTTAAGTGGACATTGGGTACAACTGCATTTTTTAGGACACTGGTGAGTCTTTTTCTGACGTCCGTGTACATTCTCGGTATCGCCTGCCTAGAGAAGTGGAACCTAGATGGTATTTGGTAACGGGGGCACACTGCCTCAATAAATTGTCTAGTTCCCTGTGAACTAACGGCGGATACCGGACGCACGTCTAACACCAACATAGTTGTCAAGGCCTCAGTTATCCGCTTTGCAGCAGGATGACTGCTGTGATATTTCATCTTCCTCGCAAAGGACTGTTGAACAGTCAATTGCTTACTGGAAGTAGTACAAGTGGGCTTACGACTTCCCCTCTGGGATGACCATCGACTCCCAGCAGCAACAACAGCAGCGCCAGCAGCAGTAGGCGTTACACGCAAGGATGCATCGGAGGAATCCCAGGCAGGAGAGGACTCGTCAGAATTGCCAGTGACATGGCCTGCAGGACTATTGGCATTCCTGGGGAAGGAGGAAATTGACACTGAGGGAGTTGGTGGGGTGGTTTGCGTGAGCTTGGTTACAAGAGGAAGGGATTTACTGGTCAGTGGACTGCTTCCGCTGTCACCCAAAGTTTTTGAACTTGTCACTGACTTATTATGAATGCGCTGCAGGTGACGTATAAGGGAGGATGTTCCGAGGTGGTTAACGTCCTTACCCCTACTTATTACAGCTTGACAAAGGGAACACACGGCTTGACACCTGTTGTCCGCATTTCTGGTGAAATACCTCCACACCGAAGAGCTGATTTTTTTGGTATTTTCACCTGGCATGTCAACGGCCATATTCCTCCCACGGACAACAGGTGTCTCCCCGGGTGCCTGACTTAAACAAACCACCTCACCATCAGAATCCTCCTGGTCAATTTCCTCCCCAGCGCCAGCAACACCCATATCCTCCTCATCCTGGTGTACTTCAACACTGACATCTTCAATCTGACTATCAGGAACTGGACTGCGGGTGCTCCTTCCAGCACTTGCAGGGGGCGTGCAAATGGTGGAAGGCGCATGCTCTTCACGTCCAGTGTTGGGAAGGTCAGGCATCGCAACCGACACAATTGGACTCTCCTTGTGGATTTGGGATTTCGAAGAATGCACAGTTCTTTGCTGTGCTGCTTTTGCCAGCTTGAGTCTTTTCATTTTTCTAGCGAGAGGCTGAGTGCTTCCATCCTCATGTGAAGCTGAACCACTAGCCATGAACATAGGCCAGGGCCTCAGCCGTTCCTTGCCACTCCGTGTCGTAAATGGCATATTGGCAAGTTTACGCTTCTCCTCCGACAATTTTATTTTAGGTTTTGGAGTCCTTTTTTTTCTGATATTTGGTGTTTTGGATTTGACATGCTCTGTACTATGACATTGGGCATCGGCCTTGGCAGACGACGTTGCTGGCATTTCATCGTCTCGGCCATGACTAGTGGCAGCAGCTTCAGCACGAGGTGGAAGTGGATCTTGATCTTTCCCTAATTTTGGAACCTCAACATTTTTGTTCTCCATATTTTAAGAGGCACAACTAAAAGGCACCTCAGGTAAACAATGGAGATGGATACTAGTATACAATTATGGACTGCCTGCCGAGTGCAGACACAGAGGTAGCCACAGCCGTGAACTACCGTACTGTACTGTGTCTGCTGCTAATATAGACTGGTTGATAAAGAGATGTCTATGTAACTATGTATGTATAAAGAAGAAAGAAAAAAAAACCACGGTTAGGTGGTCTATACAATTATGGACGGGCTGCCGAGTGCCGACACAGAGGTAGCCACAGCCGTGAACTACCGCACTGTACTGTGTCTGCTGCTAATATAGACTGGTTGATAAAGAGATAGTATACTCGTAACTAGTATGACTATAAAGAAAGAAAAAAAAACCACGGTTAGGTGGTCTATACAATTATGGACGGGCTGCCGAGTGCCGACACAGAGGTAGCCACAGCCGTGAACTACCGCACTGTACTGTGTCTGCTGCTAATATAGACTGGTTGATAAAGAGATAGTATACTCGTAACTAGTGTGTATGTATAAAGAAAGAAAAAAAAACCACGGTTAGGTGGTATATACAATTATGGACGGGCTGCCGAGTGCCGACACAGAGGTAGCCACAGCCGTGAACTACCGCACTGTACTGTGTCTGCTGCTAATATATAGACTGGTTGATAAAGAGATAGTATACTCGTAACTAGTATGTATGTATAAAGAAAGAAAAAAAAACCACGGTTAGGTGGTCTATACAATTATGGACGGGCTGCCGAGTGCCGACACAGAGGTAGCCACAGCCGTGAACTACCGCACTGTACTGTGTCTGCTGCTAATATAGACTGGTTGATAAAGAGATAGTATACTCGTAACTAGTATGTATGTATAAAGAAAGAAAAAAAACCACGGTTAGGTGGTATATACAATTATGGACGGGCTGCCGAGTGCCGACACAGAGGTAGCCACAGCCGTGAACTACCGCACTGTACTGTGTCTGCTGCTAATATATAGACTGGTTGATAAAGAGATAGTATACTCGTAACTAGTATGTATGTATAAAGAAAGAAAGAAAAAACCACGGTTAGGTGGTATATACAATTATGGACGGGCTGCCGAGTGCCGACACAGAGGTAGCCACAGCCGTGAACTACCGCACTGTACTGTGTCTGCTGCTAATATATAGACTGGTTGATAAAGAGATAGTATACTCGTAACTAGTATGTATGTATAAAGAAAGAAAAAAAAACCACGGTTAGGTGGTATATACAATTATGGACGGGCTGCCGAGTGCCGACACAGAGGTAGCCACAGCCGTGAACTACCGCACTGTACTGTGTCTGCTGCTAATATAGACTGGTTGATAAAGAGATAGTATACTCGTAACTAGTATGTATGTATAAAGAAAGAAAAAAAAACCACGGTTAGGTGGTATATACAATTATGGACGGGCTGCCGAGTGCCGACACAGAGGTAGCCACAGCCGTGAACTACCGCACTGTACTGTGTCTGCTGCTAATATAGACTGGTTGATAAAGAGATAGTATACTCGTAACTAGTATGACTATAAAGAAAGAAAAAAAAACCACGGTTAGGTGGTATATACAATTATGGACGGGCAGCCGAGTGCCGACACAGAGGTAGCCACAGCCGTGAACTACCGCACTGTACTGTGTCTGCTGCTAATATAGACTGGTTGATAAAGAGATAGTATACTACTAATATTATATATACTGGTGGTCAGGTCACTGGTCACTAGTCACACTGGCAGTGGCACTCCTGCAGCAAAAGTGTGCACTGTTTAATTTTAATATAATATTATGTACTCCTGGCTCCTGCTATAACCTATAACTGGCACTGCAGTGCTCCCCAGTCTCCCCCACAATTATAAGCTGTGTGAGCTGAGCACAGTCAGATATATATATACATTGATGCAGCACACTGGGCTGAGCAGTGCACACAGATATGGTATGTGACTGAGTCACTGTGTGTATCGTTTTTTTCAGGCAGAGAACGGATATATTAAATAAAACAAACAACTGCACTGTCTGGTGGTCACTGTGGTCGTCAGTCACTAAACTCTGCACTCTCTTCTACAGTATCACAGCCTCAGGTCAATCTCTCTCTCTCTCTCTCTCTCTCTCAACCCTAATCTAAATGGAGAGGACGCCAGCCACGTCCTCTCCCTATCAATCTCAATGCACGTGTGAAAATGGCGGTGACGCGCGGCTCCTTATATAGAATCCGAGTCTCGCGATAGAATCCGAGTCTCGCGAGAATCCGACAGCGTCATGATGACGTTCGGGCGCGCTCGGGTTAACCGAGCAAGGCGGGAGGATCCGAGTCTGCTCGGACCCGTGAAAAAAACATGAAGTTCGTGCGGGTTCGGATTCAGAGAAACCGAACCCGCTCATCTCTAGTATGTACCCATAGACAGCTGCAGATGTGACTGTCTTCTAAGAACCTGCATACAGTATGTACCCATAGACAGCTGCAGATGTGACTGTCTTCTAATAACCTGCATACAGTATGCGCCCATAGACAGCTGCAGATGTGACCGTCTTCTAATAACCTGCATACAGTATGTACCCATAGACAGCTGCAGATGTGACTGTCTTCTAATAACCTGCATACAGTATGCACCCATAGACAGCTGCAGATGTGACCGTCTTCTAAGAACATGCATACAGTATGCACCCATAGACAGCTGCAGATGTGACTGTCTTCTAATAACCTGCATACAGTATGTACCCATAGACAGCTGCAGATGTGACCGTCTTCTAAGAACCTGCATACGGTATGTACCCATATACAGCTGCAGATGTGACCGTCTTCTAAGAACCTGCATACAGTATGCACCCATAGACAGCTGCAGATGTGACTGTCTTCTAATAACCTGCATGCAGTAAGTACCCATAGACAGCTGCAGATGTGACCGTCTTCTAAGAACCTGCATACGGTATGTACCCATATACAGCAGCAGATGTGACCGTCTTCTAAGAACCTGCATACAGTATGCACCCATAGACAGCTGCAGATGTGACTGTCTTCTAATAACCTGCATACAGTATGCACCCATAGACAGCTGCAGATGTGACTGTCTTCTAATAACCTGCATACAGTATGTACCCATAGACAGCTGCAGATGTGACTGTCTTCTAATAACCTGCATACAGTATGCACCCATAGACAGCTGCAGATGTGACCGTCTTCTAAGAACCTGCATACAGTATGCACCCATAGACAGCTGCAGATGTGACCGTCTTCTAAGAACCTGCATACAGTATGCACCCATAGACAGCTGCAGATGTGACTGTCTTCTAATAACCTGCATACAGTATGTACCCATAGACAGCTGCAGATGTGACCGTCTTCTAAGAACCTGCATACGGTATGTACCCATATACAGCTGCAGATGTGACCGTCTTCTAAGAACCTGCATACAGTATGCACCCATAGACAGCTGCAGATGTGACCGTCTTCTAAGAACCTGCATACAGTATGCACCCATAGACAGCTGCAGATGTGACTGTCTTCTAATAACCTGCATACAGTATGTACCCATAGACAGCTGCAGATGTGACCGTCTTCTAAGAACCTGCATACAGTATGCACCCATAGACAGCTGCAGATGTGATCGTCTTCTAAGAACCTGCATACAGTATGTACCCATAGACAGCTGCAGATGTGACTGTCTTCTGAGAACCTGCATACAGTATGCACCCATAGACAGCTGCAGATGTGACTGTCTTCTGAGAGCGTGCATACAGTATGCACCCATAGACAGCTGCAGATGTGAGTGTCTTCTAATAACCTGCATACAGTATGCACCCATAGACAGCTGCAGATGTGACTGTCAGTGTCTTCTAATAACCTGCATACAGTATGTACCCATAGACAGCTGCAGATGTGACCGTCTTCTAATAACCTGCATACAGTATGCACCCATAGACAGCTGCAGATGTGACCGTCTTCTAATAACCTGCATACAGTATGCACCCATAGACAGCTGCAGATGTGACTGTCTTCTAATAACTAGAGATGAGCGCCTGAAATTTTTCGGGTTTTGTGTTTTGGTTTTGGGTTCGGTTCCGCGGCCGTGTTTTGGGTTCGACCGCGTTTTGGCAAAACCTCACCGAATTTTTTTTGTCGGATTCGGGTGTGTTTTGGATTCGGGTGTTTTTTTAAAAAAACCCTAAAAAACAGCTTAAATCATAGAATTTGGGGGTAATTTTGATCCCAAAGTATTATTAACCTCAAAAAACATAATTTACACTCATTTTCAGCCTATTCTGAACACATCACACCTCACAATATTATTTTTAGTCCTAAAATTTGCACCGAGGTCGCTGTGTGAGTAAGATAAGCGACCCTAGTGGCCGACACAAACACCGGGCCCATCTAGGAGTGGCACTGCAGTGTCACGCAGGATGGCCCTTCCAAAAAACCCTCCCCAAACAGCACATGACGCAAAGAAAAAAAGAGGCGCAATGAGGTAGCTGACTGTGTGAGTAAGATTAGCGACCCTAGTGGCCGACACAAACACCGGGCACATCTAGGAGTGGCACTGCAGTGTCACGCAGGATGTCCCTTCCAAAAAACCCTCCCCAAACAGCACATGACGCAAAGAAAAAAAGAGGCGCAATGAGGTAGCTGTGTGAGTAAGATTAGCGACCCTAGTGGCCGACACAAACACCGGGCCCATCTAGGAGTGGCACTGCAGTGTCACGCAGGATGTCCCTTCCAAAAAACCCTCCCCAATCAGCACATGATGCAAAGAAAAAGAAAAGAAAAAAGAGGTGCAAGATGGAATTATCCTTGGGCCCTCCCACCCACCCTTATGTTGTATAAACAAAACAGGACATGCACACTTTAACCAACCCATCATTTCAGTGACAGGGTCTGCCACACGACTGTGACTGATATGACGGGTTGGTTTGGACCCCCCCCAAAAAAGAAGCAATTAATCTCTCCTTGCACAAACTGGCTCTACAGAGGCAAGATGTCCACCTCATCTTCACCCTCCGATATATCACCGTGTACATCCCCCTCCTCACAGATTATCAATTCGTCCCCACTGGAATCCACCATCTCAGCTCCCTGTGTACTTTGTGGAGGCAATTGCTGCTGGTCAATGTCTCCGCGGAGGAATTGATTATAATTCATTTTAATGAACATCATCTTCTCCACATTTTCTGGATGTAACCTTGTACGCCGATTGCTGACAAGGTGAGCGGCGGCACTAATCACTCTTTCGGAGTACACACTTGTGGGAGGGCAACTTAGGTAGAATAAAGCCAGTTTGTGCAAGGGCCTCCAAATTGCCTCTTTTTCCTGCCAGTATAAGTACGGACTGTGTGACGTGCCTACTTGGATGCGGTCACTCATATAATCCTCCACCATTCTATCAATGTTGAGAGAATCATATGCAGTGACAGTAGACGACATGTCCGTAATCGTTGTCAGGTCCTTCAGTCCGGACCAGATGTCAGCATCAGCAGTCGCTCCAGACTGCCCTGCATCACCGCCAGCGGGTGGGCTCGGAATTCTGAGCCTTTTCCTCGCACCCCCAGTTGCGGGAGAATGTGAAGGAGGAGATGTTGACAGGTCGCGTTCCGCTTGACTTGACAATTTTGTCACCAGCAGGTCTTTCAACCCCAGCAGACCTGTGTCTGCCGGAAAGAGAGATCCAAGGTAGGCTTTAAATCTAGGATCGAGCACGGTGGCCAAAATGTAGTGCTCTGATTTCAACAGATTGACCACCCGTGAATCCTTGTTAAGCGAATTAAGGGCTGCATCCACAAGTCCCACATGCCTAGCGGAATCGCTCCGTGTTAGCTCCTTCTTCAATGCCTCCAGCTTCTTCTGCAAAAGCCTGATGAGGGGAATGACCTGACTCAGGCTGGCAGTGTCTGAACTGACTTCACGTGTGGCAAGTTCAAAGGGCATCAGAACCTTGCACAACGTTGAAATCATTCTCCACTGCACTTGAGACAGGTGCATTCCATCTCCTATATCGTGCTCAATTGTATAGGCTTGAATGGCCTTTTGCTGCTCCTCCAACCTCTGAAGCATATAGAGGGTTGAATTCCACCTCGTTACCACTTCTTGCTTCAGATGATGGCAGGGCAGGTTCAGTAGTTTTTGGTGGTGCTCCAGTCTTCTGTACGTGGTGCCTGTACGCCGAAAGTGTCCCGCAATTTTTCTGGCCACCGACAGCATCTCTTGCACGCCCCTGTCGTTTTTTAAAAAATTCTGCACCACCAAATTCAAGGTATGTGCAAAACATGGGACGTGCTGGAATTTGCCCATATTTAATGCACACACAATATTGCTGGCGTTGTCCGATGCCACAAATCCACAGGAGAGTCCAATTGGGGTAAGCCATTCCGCGATGATCTTCCTCAGTTGCCGTAAGAGGTTTTCAGCTGTGTGCGTATTCTGGAAAGCGGTGATACAAAGCGTAGCCTGCCTAGGAAAGAGTTGGCGTTTGCGAGATGCTGCTACTGGTGCCGCCGCTGCTGTTCTTGCGGCGGGAGTCCATACATCTACCCAGTGGGCTGTCACAGTCATATAGTCCTGACCCTGCCCTGCTCCACTTGTCCACATGTCCGTGGTTAAGTGGACATTGGGTACAACTGCATTTTTTAGGAGACTGGTGAGTCTTTTTCTGACGTCCGTGTACATTCTCGGTATCGCCTGCCTAGAGAAGTGGAACCTAGATGGTATTTGGTAACGGGGGCACACTGCCTCAATAAATTGTCTAGTTCCCTGTGAACTAACGGCGGATACCGGACGCACGTCTAACACCAACATAGTTGTCAAGGACTCAGTTATCCGCTTTGCAGTAGGATGACTGCTGTGATATTTCATCTTCCTCGCAAAGGACTGTTGAACAGTCAATTGCTTACTGGAAGTAGTACAAGTGGGCTTACGACTTCCCCTCTGGGATGACCATCGACTCCCAGCGGCAACAACAGCAGCGCCAGCAGCAGTAGGCGTTACACGCAAGGATGCATCGGAGGAATCCCAGGCAGGAGAGGACTCGTCAGACTTGCCAGTGACATGGCCTGCAGGACTATTGGCATTCCTGGGGAAGGAGGAAATTGACACTGAGGGAGTTGGTGGGGTGGTTTGCGTGAGCTTGGTTACAAGAGGAAGGGATTTACTGGTCAGTGGACTGCTTCCGCTGTCACCCAAAGTTTTTGAACTTGTCACTGACTTATTATGAATGCGCTGCAGGTGACGTATAAGGGAGGATGTTCCGAGGTGGTTAACGTCCTTACCCCTACTTATTACAGCTTGACAAAGGGAACACACGGCTTGACACCTGTTGTCCGCATTTCTGGTGAAATACCTCCACACCGAAGAGCTGATTTTTTTGGTATTTTCACCTGGCATGTCAACGGCCATATTCCTCCCACGGACAACAGGTGTCTCCCCGGGTGCCTGACTTAAACAAACCACCTCACCATCAGAATCCTCCTGGTCAATTTCCTCCCCAGCGCCAGCAACACCCATATCCTCCTCATCCTGGTGTACTTCAACACTGACATCTTCAATCTGACTATCAGGAACTGGACTGCGGGTGCTCCTTCCAGCACTTGCAGGGGGCATGCAAATAGTGGAAGGCGCATGCTCTTCACGTCCAGTGTTGGGAAGGTCAGGCATCGCAAACGACACAATTGGACTCTCCTTGTGGATTTGGGATTTCAAAGAACGCACAGTTCTTTGCGGTGCTTTTGCCAGCTTGAGTCTTTTCAGTTTTCTAGCGAGAGGCTGAGTGCTTCCATCCTCATGTGAAGCTGAACCACTAGCCATGAACATAGGCCAGGGCCTCAGCCGTTCCTTGCCACTCCGTGTGGTAAATGGCATATTGGCAAGTTTACGCTTCTCCTCCGACAATTTTATTTTAGGTTTTGGAGTCCTTTTTTTTCTGATATTTGGTGTTTTGGATTTGACATGCTCTGTACTATGACATTGGGCATCGGCCTTGGCAGACGACGTTGCTGGCATTTCATCGTCTCGGCCATGACTAGTGGCAGCAGCTTCAGCACGAGGTGGAAGTGGATCTTGATCTTTCCCTAATTTTGGAACCTCAACTTTTTTGTTCTCCATATTTTATAGGCAGAACTAAAAGGCACCTCAGGTAAACAATGGAGATGGATGGATTGGATACTAGTATACAATTATGGACGGACTGCCACGGTTAGGTGGTATAAAAAAACCACGGTTAGGTGGTATATATTATAATAATAATACAATTATGGATGGACGGACTGCCTGCCGACTGCCGACACAGAGGTAGCCACAGCCGTGAACTACCGCACTGTACACTGGTTGATAAAGAGATAGTAGTATACTCGTAACAACTAGTATGACACTATGACGACGGTATAAAGAATGAAAAAAAAACCACGGTTAGGTGGTATATATTATAATAATAATACAATTATGGATGGACGGACTGCCTGCCGACTGCCGACACAGAGGTAGCCACAGCCGTGAACTACCGCACTGTACACTGGTTGATAAAGAGATAGTAGTATACTCGTAACAACTAGTATGACACTATGACGACGGTATAAAGAATGCAAAAAAAACCACAGTTAGGTGGTATATATTATAATAATAATACAATTATGGATGGACGGACTGCCTGCCGACTGCCGACACAGAGGTAGCCACAGCCGTGAACTACCGCACTGTACACTGGTTGATAAAGAGATAGTAGTATACTCGTAACAACTAGTATGACACTATGACGGTATAAAGAATGAAAAAAAAACCACGGTTAGGTGGTATATATTATAATAATAATACAATTATGGATGGACGGACTGCCTGCCGACTGCCGACACAGAGGTAGCCACAGCCGTGAACTACCGCACTGTACACTGGTTGATAAAGAGATAGTAGTATACTCGTAACAATTAGGATGACACTATGACGGTATAAAGAATGAAAAAAAAACCACGGTTAGGTGGTAGGTATATAATAATAAATAATACAATTCTGGTCGGACGGACTGCCTGCCGTGTGCCGACACAGAGGTAGCCACAGCCGTGAACTACCGCACTGTACACTGGTTGATAAAGAGATAGTAGTATACTCGTAACAATTAGGATGACACTATGACGGTATAAAGAATGAAAAAAAAACCACGGTTAGGTGGTAGGTATATAATAATAAATAATACAATTCTGGTCGGACGGACTGCCTGCCGTGTGCCGACACAGAGGTAGCCACAGCCGTGAACTACCGCACTGTACACTGGTTGATAAAGAGATAGTAGTATACTCGTAACAATTAGGATGACACTATGACGGTATAAAGAATGAAAAAAAAACCACGGTTAGGTGGTAGGTATATAATAATAAATAATACAATTCTGGTCGGACGGACTGCCTGCCGTGTGCCGACACAGAGGTAGCCACAGCCGTGAACTACCGCACTGTACACTGGTTGTTAAAGAGATAGTAGTATACTCGTAACAATTAGGATGACACTATGACGGTATAAAGAATGAAAAAAAAACCACGGTTAGGTGGTAGGTATATAATAATAAATAATACAATTCTGGTCGGACGGACTGCCTGCCGTGTGCCGACACAGAGGTAGCCACAGCCGTGAACTACCGCACTGTACACTGGTTGATAAAGAGATAGTAGTATACTCGTAACAATTAGGATGACACTATGACGGTATAAAGAATGAAAAAAAAACCACGGTTAGGTGGTAGGTATATAATAATAAATAATACAATTCTGGTCGGACGGACTGCCTGCCGTGTGCCGACACAGAGGTAGCCACAGCCGTGAACTACCGCACTGTACACTGGTTGATAAAGAGATAGTAGTATACTCGTAACAATTAGGATGACACTATGACGGTATAAAGAATGAAAAAAAAACCACGGTTAGGTGGTAGGTATATAATAATAAATAATACAATTCTGGTCGGACGGACTGCCTGCCGTGTGCCGACACAGAGGTAGCCACAGCCGTGAACTACCGCACTGTACTGTGTCTGCTGCTAATATAGACTGGTTGATATTTAAAGAGATATTAGTAGTATACAACAATACTATACTGGTGGTCAGGCACTGGTCACCACTCCTGCAGCAAAAGTGTGCACTGTTAATTAATATAATTGTACTCCTGGCTCCTGCTAACAACCTGCAGTGCTCCCCAGTCTCCCCCACAATTAATTATAAGCTTTTAATTTATACATTGATGACTGTGCAGCACACTGGGCTGAGCTGAGTGCACACAGACTGAGTCACACTGTGTGACTGACTGTGCTGTGTATCGTTTTTTTTTTCAGGCAGAGAACGGATATAGCAGAGAGAAGTGAACGGATATATTATATTAAATAAAAGTTAACTAGCAACTGCACTGGTCACTGACTGTGGTAAACTAACTCTGTCTGCGACTCTGCACAATCTCTCTCTATCTAATCTATCTATCTCTATTCTAATGGAGAGGACGCCAGACACGTCCTCTCCCTATCAATCTCAATGCACGAGTGAAAATGGCGGCGACGCGCGGCTCCTTATATAGAATCCGAGTCTCGCGATAGAATCCGAGCCTCGCGAGAATCCGACAGCGTCATGATGACGTTCGGGCGCGCTCGGGTTAACCGAGCAAGGCGGGAAGATCCGAGTCGCTCGGACCCGTGAAAAAAAAAGTGAAGTTCGTGCGGGTTCGGATTCAAAGAAACCGAACCCGCTCATCTCTACTAATAACCTGCATACAGTATGCACCCATAGACAGCTGCAGATGTGACTGTCTTCTAATAACCTGCATACAGTATGTACCCATAGACAGCTGCAGATGTGACCGTCTTCTAATAACCTGCATACAGTATGCACCCATAGACAGCTGCAGATGTGACCGTGTACTAATAACCTGCATACAGTATGCACCCAGAGACAGCTGCAGATGTGACCGTCTTCTAAGAGCCTGCATACAGTATGTACCCATAGACAGCTGCAGATGTGTCCGTCTTCTAATAACCTGCATACAGTATGCACCCATAGACAGCTGCAGATGTGACCGTCTTCTAATAACCTGCATACAGTATGCACCCATAGACAGCTGCAGATGTGACCGTCTTCTAATAACCTGCATACAGTATGCACCCATAGACAGCTGCAGATGTGACTGTCTTTTAATAACCTGCATACAGTATGCACCCATAGACAGCTGCAGATGTGACCGTCTTCTAAGAACCTGCATACAGTATGCACCCATAGATAGCTGCAGATGTGACTGTCTTCTAAGAACCTGCATACAGTATGTACCCATAGACAGCAGCAGATGTGACTGTCTTCTAATAACCTGCATACAGTATGTACCCATAGACAGCTGCAGATGTGACCGTCTTCTAATAACCTGCATACAGTATGTACCCATAGACAGCTGCAGATGTGACATTCTTCTAAGAACCTGCATACAGTATGCACCCATAGTCAGCTGCAGATGTGACCGTCTTCTAAGAACCTGCATACAGTATGCACCCATAGACAGCTGCAAATGTGACCGTCTTCTAATAACCTGCATACAGTATGCACCCATAGACAGCAGCAGATGTGACTGTCTTCTAATAACCTGCATACAGTATGTACCCATAGACAGCTGCAGATGTGACTGTCTTCTAAGAACCTGCATACAGTATGCACCCATAGACAGCTGCAGATGTGACCGTCTTCTAATAACCTGCATACAGTATGCACTCATAGACAGCAGCAGATGTGACTGTCTTCTAATAACCTGCATACAGTATGTACCCATAGACAGCTGCAGATGTGACTGTCTTCTAAGAACCTGCATACAGTATGCACCCATAGACAGCTGCAGATGTGACCGTCTTCTAATAACCTGCATACAGTATGCACCCATAGACAGCTGCAGATGTGACTGTCTTCTAATAACCTGCATACAGTATGCACCCATAGACAGCTGCAGATGTGACCATCTTCTAATAACCTGCATACAGTATGTACCCATAGACAGCTGCAGATGTGACCGTCTTCTAAGAACCTGTATACAGTATGCACCCATAGACAGCTGCAGATGTGACTGTCTTCTAAGAACCTGCATACAGTATGCATCCATAGACAGCTGCAGATGTGACTGTTTTCTGAGAACCTGCATACAGTATGCGCCCATAGACAGCTGCAGATGTGACCGTCTTCTAAGAACCTGCATACAGTATGCACCCATAGACAGCTGCAGATGTGACTGTTTTCTGAGAACCTGCATACAGTATGCGCCCATAGACAGCAGCAGATGTGACTGTCTTCTAATAACCTGCATACAGTATGTACCCATAGACAGCTGAAGATGTGACTGTCTTCTAATAACCTGCATACAGTATGCACCCATAGACAGCTGCAGTTGTGACCGTCTTCTAAGAACCTGCATACCGTGTGCACCCATAGACAGCTGCAGATGTGACTGTCTTCTAAGAACCTGCATACAGTGTGCACCCATAGACAGCTGCAGATGTGACCGTCTTCTAAGAACCTGCATACAGTGTGCACCCATAGACAGCTGCAGATGTGACCGTCTTCTAAGAACCTGCATACAGTATGCACCCATAGACAGCTGCAGATGTGACCGTCTTCTAAGAACCTGCATACAGTGTGCACCCAGAGACAGCTGCAGATGTGACTGTCTTCTAAGAACCTGCATACAGTGTGCACCCATAGACAGCTGCAGATGTGACCGTCTTCTAAGAACCTGCATACAGTGTGCACCCATAGACAGCTGCAGATGTGACTGTCTTCTGAGAGCGTGCATACAGTATGCACCCATAGACAGCTGCAGATGTGACCGTCTTCTAAGAACCTGCATACAGTGTGCACCCATAGACAGCTGCAGATGTGACTGTCTTCTAAGAACCTGCATACAGTGTGCACCCATAGACAGCTGCAGATGTGACCGTCTTCTAAGAACCTGCATACAGTGTGCACCCATAGACAGCTGCAGATGTGACCGTCTTCTAAGAACCTGCATACAGTATGTACCCATAGACAGCTGCAGATGTGACCGTCTTCTAATAACCTGCATACAGTATGTACCCATAGACAGCTGCAGATGTGACCGTCTTCTAATAACCTGCATACAGTATGTACCCATAGACAGCTGCAGATGTGACCGTCTTCTAAGAACCTGCATACAGTATGTACCCATAGACAGCTGCAGATGTGACTGTCTTCTGAGAACCTGCATACAGTATGCACCCATAGACAGCTGCAGATGTGACCGTCTTCTAATAACCTGCATACAGTATGCACCCATAGACAGCTGCAGATGTGACCATCTTCTAATAACCTGCATACAGTATGTACCCATAGACAGCTGCAGATGTGACCGTCTTCTAAGAACCTGTATACAGTATGCACCCATAGACAGCTGCAGATGTGACTGTCTTCTAAGAACCTGCATACAGTATGCATCCATAGACAGCTGCAGATGTGACTGTTTTCTGAGAACCTGCATACAGTATGCGCCCATAGACAGCTGCAGATGTGACCGTCTTCTAAGAACCTGCATACAGTATGCACCCATAGACAGCTGCAGATGTGACTGTTTTCTGAGAACCTGCATACAGTATGCGCCCATAGACAGCAGCAGATGTGACTGTCTTCTAATAACCTGCATACAGTATGTACCCATAGACAGCTGAAGATGTGACTGTCTTCTAATAACCTGCATACAGTATGCACCCATAGACAGCTGCAGATGTGACCGTCTTCTAAGAACCTGCATACCGTGTGCACCCATAGACAGCTGCAGATGTGACTGTCTTCTAAGAACCTGCATACAGTGTGCACCCATAGACAGCTGCAGATGTGACCGTCTTCTAAGAACCTGCATACAGTGTGCACCCATAGACAGCTGCAGATGTGACCGTCTTCTAAGAACCTGCATACAGTATGCACCCATAGACAGCTGCAGATGTGACCGTCTTCTAAGAACCTGCATACAGTGTGCACCCAGAGACAGCTGCAGATGTGACTGTCTTCTAAGAACCTGCATACAGTGTGCACCCATAGACAGCTGCAGATGTGACCGTCTTCTAAGAACCTGCATACAGTGTGCACCCATAGACAGCTGCAGATGTGACTGTCTTCTGAGAGCGTGCATACAGTATGCACCCATAGACAGCTGCAGATGTGACCGTCTTCTAAGAACCTGCATACAGTGTGCACCCATAGACAGCTGCAGATGTGACTGTCTTCTAAGAACCTGCATACAGTGTGCACCCATAGACAGCTGCAGATGTGACCGTCTTCTAAGAACCTGCATACAGTGTGCACCCATAGACAGCTGCAGATGTGACCGTCTTCTAAGAACCTGCATACAGTATGTACCCATAGACAGCTGCAGATGTGACCGTCTTCTAATAACCTGCATACAGTATGTACCCATAGACAGCTGCAGATGTGACCGTCTTCTAATAACCTGCATACAGTATGTACCCATAGACAGCTGCAGATGTGACCGTCTTCTAAGAACCTGCATACAGTATGTACCCATAGACAGCTGCAGATGTGACTGTCTTCTGAGAACCTGCATACAGTATGCACCCATAGACAGCTGCAGATGTGACCGTCTTCTAATAACCTGCATACAGTATGTACCCATAGACAGCTGCAGATGTGACCGTCTTCTAAGAACCTGCATACAGTATGCACCCATAGACAGCTGCAGATGTGACTGTCTTCTAATAACCTGCATACAGTATGTACCCATAGACAGCTGCAGATGTGACTGTCTTCTAATAACCTGCATACAGTATGTACCCATAGACAGCTGCAGATGTGACTGTCTTCTAATAACCTGCATACAGTATGCACCCATAGACAGCTGCAGATGTGACTGTCTTCTAATAACCTGTATACAGTATGCACCCATAGACAGCTGCAGATGTGACTGTCTTCTAAGAACCTGCATACAGTATGTACCCATAGACAGCTGCAGATGTGACTGTCTTCTAATAACCTGTATACAGTATGCACCCATAGACAGCTGCAGATGTGACTGTCTTCTAATAACCTGCATACAGTATGCACCCATAGACAGCTGCAGATGTGACTGTCTTCTAATAACCTGTATACAGTATGCACCCATAGACAGCTGCAGATGTGACTGTCTTCTAAGAACCTGCATACAGTATGTACCCATAGACAGCTGCAGATGTGACTGTCTTCTGAGAGCGTACATACAGTATGCACCCATAGACAGCTGCAGATGTGACTGTCTTCTAAGAACCTGCATACAGTATGCACCCATAGACAGCTGCAGATGTGACTGTCTTCTAATAACCTGCATACAGTATGCACCCATAGACAGCTGCAGATGTGACTGTCTTCTAATAACCTGCATACAGTATGCACCCATAGACAGCTGCAGATGTGACCGTCTTCTAATAACCTGCATACAGTATGCACCCAGAGACAGCTGCAGATGTGACTGTCCTTCTAAGAACCTGCATACAGTATGTACCCATAGACAGCTGCAGATGTGACTGTCTTCTAAGAACCTGCATACAGTATGCACCCATAGACAGCTGCAGATGTGACTGTCTTCTAATAACCTGCATACAGTATGTACCCATAGACAGCTGCAGATGTGACCGTCTTCTAATAACCTGCATACAGTATGCACCCATAGACAGCTGCAGATGTGACTGTCTTCTAATAACCTGCATACAGTATGCACCCATAGACAGCTGCAGATGTGACTGTCTTCTAATAACCTGCATACAGTATGCACCCATAGACACAGCTGCAGATGTGACTGTCTTCTAAGAACCTGCATACAGTATGCACCCATAGACAGCTGCAGATGTGACTGTCTTCTAAGAACCTGCATACAGTATGCACCCATAGACAGCTGCAGATGTAACTGTCTTCTAATAACCTGCATACAGTATGTACCCATAGACAGCTGCAGATGTGACTGTCTTCTAATAACCTGCATACAGTATGCACCCATAGACAGCTGCAGATGTGACTGTCTTCTAATAACCTGCATACAGTATGCACCCATAGACAGCTGCAGATGTGACCGTCTTCTAATAACCTGCATACAGTATGCGCCCATAGACAGCTGCAGATGTGACCGTCTTCTAATAACCTGCATACAGTATGCACCCATAGACAGCTGCAGATGTGACCGTCTTCTAAGAACCTGCATACAGTATGCACCCATAGACAGCTGCAGATGTGACCGTCTTCTAATAACCTGCATACAGTATGCACCCATAGACAGCTGCAGATGTGACTGTCTTCTAAGAACCTGCATACAGTATGCACCCATAGACAGCTGCAGATGTGACCGTCTTCTAATAACCTGCATACAGTATGTACCCATAGACAGCTGCAGATGTGACGTCTTCTAATAACCTGCATACAGTATACACCCATAGACAGCTGCAGATGTGACTGTCTTCTGAGAACCTGCATACGGTATGCACCCATAGACAGCTGCAGATGTGACTGTCTTCTAATAACCTGCATACAGTATGCACCCATAGACAGCTGCAGATGTGACCATCTTCTAATAACCTGCATACAGTATGTAGCCATAGACAGCTGCAGATGTGACTGTCTTCTAATAACCTGCATACAGTATGCACCCATAGACAGCTGCAGATGTGACTGTCTTCTAATAACCTGCATACAGTATGCACCCATAGACAGCTACAGATGTGACTGTCTTCTAATAACCTGCATACAGTATGCACCCATAGACACCTGCAGATGTGACTGTCTTCTAATAACCTGCATACAGTATGCACCCATAGACAGCTGCAGATGTGACTGTCTTCTAATAACCTGCATACAGTATGCACCCATAGACAGCTGCAGATGTGACTGTCTTCTAAGAACCTGCATACAGTATGCACCCATAGACAGCTGCAGATGTGACCGTATTCTAAGAACCTGCATACAGTATGCACCCATAGACAGCTGCAGATGTGACCTTCTTCTAATAACCTGCATACAGTATGTACCCATAGACAGCTGCAGATGTGACTGTCTTCTAATAACCTGCATACGGTATGCACCCATAGACAGCTGCAGATGTGACTGTCTTCTAATAACCTGCATACAGTATGTACCCATAGACAGCTGCAGATGTGACCGTATTCTAAGAACCTGCATACAGTATGCACCCATAGACAGCTGCAGATGTGACTGTCTTCTAATAACCTGCATACAGTATGCACCCATAGACAGCTGCAGATGTGACCGTATTCTAAGAACCTGCATACAGTATGCACCCATAGACAGCTGCAGATGTGACCGTCTTCTAATAACCTGCATACAGTATGTACCCATAGACAGCTGCAGATGTGACTGTCTTCTAATAACCTGCATACAGTATGTACCCATAGACAGCTGCAGATGTGACTGTCTTCTAAGAACCTGCATACAGTATGCACCCATAGACAGCTGCAGATGTGACTGTCTTCTAAGATCCTGCATACAGTATGCACCCATAGACAGCTGCAGATGTGACCGTATTCTAAGAACCTGCATACAGTATGTACCCATAGACAGCTGCAGATGTGACCGTCTTCTAATAACCTGCATACAGTATGTACCCATAGACAGCTGCAGATGTGACTGTCTTCTAAGAACCTGCATACAGTATGCACCCATAGACAGCTGCAGATGTGACCGTATTCTAAGAACCTGCATACAGTATGCACCCATAGACAGCTGCAGATGTGACCGTCTTCTAATAACCTGCATACAGTATGTACCCATAGACAGCTGCAGATGTGACTGTCTTCTAATAACCTGCATACAGTATGTACCCATAGACAGCTGCAGATGTGACTGTCTTCTAAGAACCTGCATACGGTATGCACCCATAGACAGCTGCAGATGTGACCGTCTTCTAATAACCTGCATACAGTATGTACCCATAGACAGCTGCAGATGTGACTGTCTTCTAATAACCTGCATACAGTATGTACCCATAGACAGCTGCAGATGTGACCGTCTTCTAAGAACCTGCATACGGTATGCACCCATAGACAGCTGCAGATGTGACCGTCTTCTAATAACCTGCATACAGTATGTACCCATAGACAGCTGCAGATGTGACTGTCTTCTAATAACCTGCATACAGTATGTACCCATAGACAGCTGCAGATGTGACTGTCTTCTAAGAACCTGCATACAGTATGCACCCATAGACAGCTGCAGATGTGACCGTCTTCTAAGAACCTGCATACAGTATGTACCCATAGACAGCTGCAGATGTGACCGTCTTCTAATAACCTGCATACAGTATGTACCCATAGACAGCTGCAGATGTGACTGTCTTCTAAGAACCTGCATACAGTATGTACCCATAGACAGCTGCAGATGTGACTGTCTTCTAATAACCTGCATACAGTATGTACCTATAGACAGCTGCAGATGTGACCGTCTTCTAATAACCTGCATACAGTATGTACCCATAGACAGCTGCAGATGTGACCGTCTTCTAAGAACCTGCATACAGTATGTACCCATAGACAGCTGCAGATGTGACTGTCTTCTAAGAACCTGCATACAGTATGTACCTATAGACAGCTGCAGATGTGACCGTCTTCTAATAACCTGCATACAGTATGTACCCATAGACAGCTGCAGATGTGACTGTCTTCTAAGAACCTGCATACAGTATGTACCTATAGACAGCTGCAGATGTGACCGTCTTCTAATAACCTGCATACAGTATGTACCCATAGACAGCTGCAGATGTGACCGTCTTCTAAGAACCTGCATACAGTATGTACCCATAGACAGCTGCAGATGTGACTGTCTTCTAATAACCTGCATACAGTATGTACCCATAGACAGCTGCAGATGTGACTGTCTTCTAAGAACCTGCATACAGTATGTACCCATAGACAGCTGCAGATGTGACTGTCTTCTAAGAACCTGCATACAGTATGTACCCATAGACAGCTGCAGATGTGACTGTCTTCTAATAACCTGCATACAGTATGCACCCATAGACAGCTGCAGATGTGACTGTCTTCTAATAACCTGCATACAGTATGTACCCATAGACAGCTGCAGATGTGACCGTCTTCTAAGAACCTGCATACAGTATGCACCCATAGACAGCTGCAGATGTGACCGTCTTCTAAGAACCTGCATACAGTATGCACCCATAGACAGCTGCAGATGTGACCGTCTTCTAAGAACCTGCATACAGTATGCACCCATAGACAGCTGCAGATGTGACTGTCTTCTAAGAACCTGCATACAGTATGCACCCATAGACAGCTGCAGATGTGACTGTCTTCTAAGAACCTGCATACAGTATGCACCCATAGACAGCTGCAGATGTGACCGTCTTCTAATAACCTGCATACAGTATGTACCCATAGACAGCTGCAG
Source organism: Pseudophryne corroboree (assembly GCF_028390025.1). Lineage (NCBI taxonomy): Eukaryota > Metazoa > Chordata > Amphibia > Anura > Myobatrachidae > Pseudophryne > Pseudophryne corroboree. The sequence continues at coordinate 12,886,208 of NC_086453.1, read as the reverse complement.
ATGTGACTGTCTTCTAATGACCTGTATACAGTATGTACCCATAGACAGCTGCAGATGTGACCGTCTTCTAATAACCTGCATACAGTATGTACCCATAGACAGCTGCAGATGTGACTGTCTTCTAAGAACCTGTATACAGTATGCACCCATAGACAGCTGCAGATGTGACCGTCTTCTAAGAACCTGCATACAGTATGTACCCATAGACAGCTGCAGATGTGACTGTCTTCTAATAACCTGCATACAGTATGTACCCATAGACAGCTGCAGATGTGACTGTCTTCTAATAACCTGCATACAGTATGTACCCATATACAGCTGCAGATGTGACCGTCTTCTAATAACCTGCATACAGTATGTACCCATATACAGCTGCAGATGTGACCGTCTTCTAATAACCTGCATACAGTATGTACCCATAGACAGCTGCAGATGTGACTGTCTTCTAATAACCTGCATACAGTATGTACCCATAGACAGCTGCAGATGTGACTGTCTTCTAATAACCTGCATACAGTATGTACCCATAGACAGCTGCAGATGTGACCATCTTCTAATAACCTGCATACAGTATGCACCCATAGACAGCTGCAGATGTGACTGTCTTCTAATAACCTGTATACTATATGCACCCATAGACAGCTGCAATCTCAGGGCTATGGGTCTGGTTCTGAGATGGGAATATTGCACCAGGTAAGTTACATGTGAGAGAGGCGCATCCACACTGAAATCTACATTGCTGTGTAAATAAAGCTGTCCAGCTACATGCGGAAGCAGTCAGTATTTACCTCACATGCAAACAATAAATGTAATTGTATCTCTTACACTGCAACATGGTGTTACCCAGGTGTACAGTCATTGCTTTATTCCCATCTGAGAGTCAGCTGCTGCATCCCCCTGTATGAGTGCTGTGACTGCCCCTCTCTTACCCGGCACCCGCCCACCTGTCCCAGGTGCGTTCCCAGGTGCTAGTAACTAGTGCAGCAGCCAGCCAGGCCCTAGCAGCATTCCCTGTAACCTGTGGCAGATACAGGTAGGTGTCCTGTTTTATACACGCATTGTCAGTCAGGTAGGTGTCCTGTTATCTAAATGCATTGTCAGGCAGGTAGGTGTCCTGTCATATAAACGCATTGTCAGTCAGGTAGGTGTCCTGTTATCTAAACGCATTGTCAGTCAGGTAGGTGTCCTGTTATCTAAACGCATTGTCAGTCAGGTAAGTGTCCTGTCATATAAACGCATTGTCAGTCAGGTAAGTGTCCTGTCATATAAACGCATTGTCAGTCAGGTAAGTGTTCTGTTATATAAACGTATTGTCAGACAGGTAGGTGTCCTGTTATCTAAATGCATTGTCAGACAGGTAGGTGTCCTGTTATATAAATGCATTGTCAGTCAGGTAGGTGTCCTGTTATCTAAACGCATTCAGTCAGGTAGGTGTCCTGTTATCTAAACGCATTGTCAGACAGGTAGGTGTCCTGTTATCTAAACGCATTCAGTCAGGTAGGTGTCCTGTTATCTAAATGCATTGTCAGACAGGTAGGTGTCCTGTTATCTAAATGCATTGTCAGTCAGGTAGGTGTCCTGTCATATAAACGCATTGTCAGTCAGGTAAGTGTCCTGTCATATAAACGCATTGTCAGTCAGGTAGGTGTCCTGTCATATAAACGCATTGTCGGTCAGGTAGGTGTCCTGTCATATAAACGCATTGTCGGTCAGGTAGGTGTCCTGTCATATAAACGCATTGTCGGTCAGGTAGGTGTCCTGTTATATAAACGCATTGTCGGTCAGGTAGGTGTCCTGTCATATAAACGCATTGTACGTCAGGTAGGTGTCCTGTCATATAAACGCATTGTCGGTCAGGTAGGTGTCCTGTTATATAAACGCATTGTCAGTCAGGTAGGTGTCCCGTTATCTAAACGCATTGTCAGGCAGGTAGGTGTCCTGTCATATAAACGCATTGTCGGTCAGGTAGGTGTCCTGTCATATAAACGCATTGTCGGTCAGGTAGGTGTCCTGTCATATAAACGCATTGTCGGTCAGGTAAGTGTCCTGTCATATAAACGCATTGTCAGTCAGGTAGGTGTCCTGTCATATAAACGCATTGTCGGTCAGGTAGGTGTCCTGTCATATAAACGCATTGTCGGTCAGGTAGGTGTCCTGTCATATAAACGCATTGTCGGTCAGGTAGGTGTCCTGTTATATAAACGCATTGTCGGTCAGGTAGGTGTCCTGTCATATAAACGCATTGTACGTCAGGTAGGTGTCCTGTCATATAAACGCATTGTCGGTCAGGTAGGTGTCCTGTTATATAAACGCATTGTCAGTCAGGTAGGTGTCCCGTTATCTAAACGCATTGTCAGGCAGGTAGGTGTCCTGTCATATAAACGCATTGTCGGTCAGGTAGGTGTCCTGTCATATAAACGCATTGTCGGTCAGGTAGGTGTCCTGTCATATAAACGCATTGTCAGTGTGTCCGGTCTGCAGGAGGTCACCGCGTCCTGGGAGATTGGGATTCACCATGTGACCAAATGAGCGCTAAGAACCTCATGTTTATATTAGAGATGAGCGGGTTCGGTTCCTCGGAATCCAAACCCGCCCGAACTTCAGTTTTTTTTACACGGGTCCGAGCGACTCGGATCTTCCCGCCTTGCTCGGTTAACCCGAGCGCGCCCGAACGTCATCATCACGCTGTCGGATTCTCGCGAGGCTCGGATTCTATCGCGAGACTCGGATTCTATATAAGGAGCCGCGCGTCGCCGCCATTTTCACACGTGCATTGAGATTCATAGGGAGAGGACGTGGCTGGCGTCCTCTCCGTTTATAGAGATTCGATAAGAGAGTGAGACAGAGAGAGACACAGTAGTAATTTTGGGGAGCATTAGGAGGAGTACTACTACTACTAGTACTTGCTGAAGTGATAGAGATAGTGTGACTGTATTATCTGACTTGTGGGGAGACACTGACAGTGGGGAGCAGTTAGAGTCTGAGAGCAGGACTCAGGACTCAGGAGTACATATAACGTACAGTGCACACTTTTGCTGCCAGAGTGCCACACTGCCATTGTTTGTGACCACACTGACCACCAGTATAATATATATTGTGATTGTCTGCTTAGGACTCAGGAGTACTACTTGCAAGTTGCTGATAGTGTGACCAGTGACCTGACCACCAGTTTAATAATCACCACCAGTTTATGAGTTTAATATATATATATATATATATATATATAAAATTGTATATAATATATATATAATATTGTATACCACCTAGCACCTACCCGTGTTTTTTTTTTTTTTCTTTCTTCTTTATACATACTACTATAGTAGCTTACTGTAGCAGTCTGCGGTGCTGCTGAGCTGACAGTGTCCAGCAGGTCCGTCATCAGTCATTACATAATAAATATATATACCTGTCCGGCTGCAGTACTAGTGATATTATATAATTATATATATATATATATATATATTGATTTCATCTCATTATCATCCAGTCTATATTATCAGCAGACACAGTACGTTAGTCCACGGCTGTAGCTACCTCTGTGTCGGCACTCGGCAGTCCATCCATAATTGTATACCACCTACCCGTGGTTTTTTTCTTTCTTTCTTCTTTATACATACTACTATAGTAGCTTACTGTAGCAGTCTGCGGTGCTGCTGAGCTGACAGTGTCCAGCAGGTCCGTCATCAGTCATTACATAATAAATATATATACCTGTCCGGCTGCAGTACTAGTGATATTATATATACATATATATTGATTTCATCTCATTATCATCCAGTCTATATTATCAGCAGACACAGTACGTTAGTCCACGGCTGTAGCTACCTCTGTGTCGGCACTCGGCAGTCCATCCATAATTGTATACCACCTACCCGTGGTTTTTTTTTTTTCTTTCTTCTTTATACATACTACTATAGTAGCTTACTGTAGCAGTCTGCGGTGCTGCTGAGCTGACAGTGTCCAGCAGGTCCGTCATCAGTCATTACATAATAAATATATATACCTGTCCGGCTGCAGTACTATTGATATTATATATACATATATATTGATTTCATCTCATTATCATCCAGTCTATATTATCAGCAGACACAGTACGTTAGTCCACGGCTGTAGCTACCTCTGTGTCGGCACTCGGCAGTCCATCCATAATTGTATACCACCTACCCGTGTTTTTTTTTTCTTTCTTCTTTATACATACTACTATAGTAGCTTACTGTAGCAGTCTGCGGTGCTGCTGAGCTGACAGTGTCCAGCAGGTCCGTCATCAGTCATTACATAATAAATATATATACCAGTCCGGCTGCAGTACTAGTGATATTATATATACATATATATTGATTTCATCTCATTATCATCCAGTCTATATTATCAGCAGACACAGTACGTTAGTCCACGGCTGTAGCTACCTCTGTGTCGGCACTCGGCAGTCCATCCATAATTGTATACCACCTACCCGTGGTTTTTTTCTTTTCTTTCTTCTTTATACATACTACTATAGTAGCTTACTGTAGCAGTCTGCGGTGCTGCTGAGTTGACAGTGTCCAGCAGGTCCGTCATCAGTCATTACATAATAAATATATCTACTTGTCCGGCTGCAGTACTAGTGTGATATTATATATATATATATATATATATATATATATTGATTTCATCTAATTATCATCCAGTCTATATTAGCAGCAGACACAGTACGGTAGTCCACGGCTGTAGCTACCTCTGTGTCGGCAGTCGCTCGTCCATCCATAATTGTATACCACCTACCCGTGGTTTTTTTTTTTTTCTTTCTTCTTTATACATACTACTATAGTAGCTTACTGTAGCAGTCTGCGGTGCTGCTGAGTTGACAGTGTCCAGCAGGTCCGTCATCAGTCATTACATAATAAATATATCTACCTGTCCGGCTGCAGTACTAGTGTGATATTATATATATATTGATTTCATCTAATTATCATCCAGTCTATATTAGCAGCAGACACAGTACGGTAGTCCACGGCTGTAGCTACCTCTGTGTCGGCAGTCGCTCGTCCATCCATAATTGTATACCACCTACCCGTGGTTTTTTTTTTTTTTCTTTCTTCTTTATACATACTACTATAGTAGCTTACTGTAGCAGTCTGCGGTGCTGCTGAGCTGACAGTGTCCAGCAGGTCCGTCATCAGTCATTACATAATAAATATATCTACCTGTCCGGCTGCAGTACTAGTGTGATATTATATATATATATATTGATTTCATCTCATTATCATCCAGTCTTTATTAGCAGCAGACACAGTACGGTAGTCCACGGCTGTAGCTACCTCTGTGTCGGCAGTCGCTCGTCCATCCATAAGTATACTAGTATCCATCCATCTCCATTGTTTACCTGAGGTGCCTTTTAGTTGTGCCTATTAAAATATGGAGAACAAAAATGTTGAAGTTCCAAAATTAGGGAAAGATCAAGATCCACTTCCACCTCGTGCTGAAGCTGCTGCCACTAGTCATGGCCGAGACGATGAAATGCCAGCAACGTCGTCTGCCAAGGCCGATGCCCAATGTCATAGTACAGAGCATGTAAAATCCAAAACACCAAATATCAGTAAAAAAAGGACTCCAAAATCTAAAATAAAATTGTCGGAGGAGAAGCGTAAACTTGCCAATATGCCATTTACCACACGGAGTGGCAAGGAACGGCTGAGGCCCTGGCCTATGTTCATGGCTAGTGGTTCAGCTTCACATGAGGATGGAAGCACTCAGCCTCTCGCTAGAAAAATGAAAAGACTCAAGCTGGCAAAAGCACCGCAAAGAACTGTGCGTTCTTCGAAATCCCAAATCCACAAGGAGAGTCCAATTGTGTCGGTTGCGATGCCTGACCTTCCCAACACTGGACGTGAAGAGCATGCGCCTTCCACCATTTGCACGCCCCCTGCAAGTGCTGGAAGGAGCACCCGCAGTCCAGTTCCTGATAGTCAGATTGAAGATGTCAGTGTTGAAGTACACCAGGATGAGGAGGATATGGGTGTTGCTGGCGCTGGGGAGGAAATTGACAAGGAGGATTCTGATGGTGAGGTGGTTTGTTTAAGTCAGGCACCCGGGGAGACACCTGTTGTCCGTGGGAGGAATATGGCCGTTGACATGCCTGGTGAAAATACCAAAAAAATCAGCTCTTCGGTGTGGAAGTATTTCAACAGAAATGCGGACAACATTTGTCAAGCCGTGTGTTGCCTTTGTCAAGCTGTAATAAGTAGGGGTAAGGACGTTAACCACCTCGGAACATCCTCCCTTATACGTCACCTGCAGCGCATTCATAATAAGTCAGTGACAAGTTCAAAAACTTTGGGCGACAGCGGAAGCAGTCCACTGACCAGTAAATCCCTTCCTCTTGTAACCAAGCTCGCGCAAACCACCCCACCAACTCCCTCAGTGTCAATTTCCTCCTTCCCCAGGAATGCCAATAGTCCTGCAGGCCATGTCACTGGCAATTCTGACGATTCCTCTCCTGCCTGGGATTCCTCCGATGCATCCTTGCGTGTAACGCCTGGCGCTGCTGTTGTTGCTGCTGGGAGTCGATGGTCATCCCAGAGGGGAAATCGTAAGACCACTTTCACTACTTCCACCAAGCAATTGACTGTCCAACAGTCCTTTGCGAGGAAGATGAAATATCACAGCAGTCATCCTGCTGCAAAGCGGATAACTGAGGCCTTGGCATCCTGGGTGGTGAGAAACGTGGTTCCGGTATCCATCATTACTGCAGAGCCAACTAGAGACTTGTTGGAGGTACTGTGTTCCCGGTACCAAATACCATCTAGGTTCCATTTCTCTAGGCAGGCGATACCGAAAATGTACACAGACCTCAGAAAAAGAGTCACCAGTGTCCTAAAAAATGCAGCTGTACCCAATGTCCACTTAACCACGGACATGTGGACAAGTGGAGCAGGGCAGGGTCAGGACTATATGACTGTGACAGCCCACTGGGTAGATGTATGGACTCCCGCCGCAAGAACAGCAGCGGCGGCACCAGTAGCAGCATCTCGCAAACGCCAACTCTTTCCTAGGCAGGCTACGCTTTGTATCACCGGTTTCCAGAATACGCACACAGCTGAAAACCTCTTATGGCAACTGAGGAAGATCATCGCGGAATGGCTTACCCCAATTGGACTCTCCTGTGGATTTGTGGCATCGGACAACGCCAGCAATATTGTGTGTGCATTAAATATGGGCAAATTCCAGCACGTCCCATGTTTTGCACATACCTTGAATTTGGTGGTGCAGAATTTTTTAAAAAACGACAGGGGCGTGCAAGAGATGCTGTCGGTGGCCAGAAGAATTGCGGGACACTTTCGGCGTACAGGCACCACGTACAGAAGACTGGAGCAACACCAAAATCGCCTGAACCTGCCCTGCCATCATCTGAAGCAAGAAGTGGTAACGAGGTGGAATTCAACCCTATATATGCTTCAGAGGTTGGAGGAGCAGCAAAAGGCCATTCAAGCCTATACAATTCAGCACGATATAGGAGGTGGAATGCACCTGTCTCAAGCGCAGTGGAGAATGATTTCAACGTTGTGCAAGGTTCTGCTGCCCTTTGAACTTGCCACACGTGAAGTCAGTTCAGACACTGCCAGCCTGAGTCAGGTCATTCCCCTCATCAGGCTTTTGCAGAAGAAGCTGGAGACATTGAAGGAGGAGCTAACACGGAGCGATTCCGCTAGGCATGTGGGACTTGTGTATGGAGCCCTTAATTCGCTTAACAAGGATTCACGGGTGGTCAATCTGTTGAAATCAGAGCACTACATTTTGGCCACCGTGCTCGATCCTAGATTTAAAACCTACCTTGGATCTCTCTTTCCGGCAGACACAAGTCTGCTGGGGTTCAAAGACCTGCTGGTGAGAAAATTGTCAAGTCAAGCGGAACGCGACCTGTCAACATCTCCTCCTTCACATTCTCCCGCAACTGGGGGTGCGAGGAAAAGGCTCAGAATTCCGAGCCCACCCGCTGGCGGTGATGCAGGGCAGTCTGGAGCGACTGCTGATGCTGACATCTGGTCCGGACTGAAGGACCTGTCAACGATTACGGACATGTCGTCTACTGTCACTGCATATGATTCTCTCCCCATTGAAAGAATGGTGGAGGATTATATGAGTGACCGCATCCAAGTAGGCACGTCACACAGTCCGTACTTATACTGGCAGGAAAAAGAGGCAATTTGGAGGCCCTTGCACAAACTGGCTTTATTCTACCTAAGTTGCCCTCCCACAAGTGTGTACTCCGAAAGAGTGTTTAGTGCCGCCGCTCACCTTTTCAGCAATCGACGTACGAGGTTACTTCCAGAAAATGTGGAGAAGATGATGTTCATTAAAATGAATTATAATCAATTCCTCCGTGGAGACATTGACCAGCAGCAATTGCCTCCACAAAGTACACAGGGAGCTGAGATGGTGGATTCCAGTGGGGACGAATTGATAATCTGTGAGGAGGGGGATGTACACGGTGATATATCGGAGGATGATGATGAGGTGGACATCTTGCCTCTGTAGAGCCAGTTTGTGCAAGGAGAGATTAATTGCTTCTTTTTTGGTGGGGGTCCAAACCAACCCGTCATTTCAGTCACAGTCGTGTGGCAGACCCTGTCACTGAAATGATGGGTTGGTTAAAGTGTGCATGTCCTGTTTATACAACATAAGGGTGGGTGGGAGGGCCCAAGGACAATTCCATCTTGCACCTCTTTTTTCTTTAATTTTTCTTTGCATCATGTGCAGTTTGGGGTGTGTTTTTTGGAAGGGCCATCCTGCGTGACACTGCAGTGCCACTCCTAGATGGGCCCGGTGTTTGTGTCGGCCACTAGGGTCGCTTATCTTACTCACACAGCTACCTCATTGCGCCTCTTTTTTTCTTTGCGTCATGTGCTGTTTGGGGAGGGTTTTTTGGAAGGGCCATCCTGCGTGACACTGCAGTGCCACTCCTAGATGGGCCCGGTGTTTGTGTCGGCCACTAGGGTCGCTTATCTTACTCACACAGCTACCTCATTGCGCCTCTTTTTTTCTTTGCGTCATGTGCTGTTTGGGGAGGGTTTTTTGGAAGGGACATCCTGCGTGACACTGCAGTGCCACTCCTAGATGGGCCAGGTGTTTGTGTCGGCCACTAGGGTCGCTTATCTTACTCACATAGCTACCTCATTGCGCCTCTTTTTTTCTTTGCGTCATGTGCTGTTTGGGGAGGGTTTTTTGGAAGGGCCATCCTGCGTGACACTGCAGTGCCACTCCTAGATGGGCCCGGTGTTTGTGTCGGCCACTAGGGTCGCTTATCTTACTCACACAGCTACCTCATTGCGCCTCTTTTTTTCTTTGCGTCATGTGCTGTTTGGGGAGGGTTTTTTGGAAGGGACATCCTGCGTGACACTGCAGTGCCACTCCTAGATGGGCCCGGTGTTTGTGTCGGCCACTGGGGTCGCTTATCTTACTCACACAGCTACCTCATTGCGCCTCTTTTTTTCTTTGCGTCATGTGCTGTTTGGTGAGGGTTTTTTGGAAGGGACATCCTGCGTGACACTGCAGTGCCACTCCTAGATGGGCCCGGTGTTTGTGTCGGCCACTAGGGTCGCTTATCTTACTCACACAGCTACCTCATTGCGCCTCTTTTTTTCTTTGCGTCATGTGCTGTTTGGGGAGGGTTTTTTGGAAGGGACATCCTGCGTGACACTGCAGTGCCTCTCCTAGATGGGCCCGGTGTTTGTGTCGGCCACTTGGGTCGCTTATCTTACTCACACAGCTACCTCATTGCGCCTCTTTTTTTCTTTGCGTCATGTGCTGTTTGGGGAGGGTTTTTTGGAAGGGACATCCTGCGTGACACTGCAGTGCCACTCCTAGATGGGCCAGGTGTTTGTGTCGGCCACTAGGGTCGCTTATCTTACTCACACAGCTACCTCATTGCGCCTCTTTTTTTCTTTGCGTCATGTGCTGTTTGGGGAGGGTTTTTTGGAAGGGCCATCCTGCGTGACACTGCAGTGCCACTCCTAGATGGGCCAGGTGTTTGTGTCGGCCACTAGGGTCGCTTATCTTACTCACACAGCTACCTCATTGCGCCTCTTTTTTTCTTTGCGTCATGTCCTGTTTGGGGAGGGTTTTTTGGAAGGGCCATCCTGCGTGACACTGCAGTGCCACTCCTAGATGGGCCAGGTGTTTGTGTCGGCCACTAGGGTCGCTTAGCTTAGTCATCCAGCGACCTCGGTGCAAATTTTAGGACTAAAAATAATATTGTGAGGTGTGAGGTATTCAGAATAGACTGAAAATGAGTGGAAATTATGGTTATTGAGGTTAATAATAGAGATGAGCGGGTTCGGTTTCTTTGAATCCGAACCCGCACGAACTTCACTTTTTTTTTCACGGGTCCGAGCGACTCGGATCTTCCCGCCTTGCTCGGTTAACCCGAGCGCGCCCGAACGTCATCATGACGCTGTCGGATTCTCGCGAGACTCGGATTCTATATAAGGAGCCGCGCGTCGCCGCCATTTTCACACGTGCATTGAGATTGATAGGGAGAGGACGTGGCTGGCGTCCTCTCCATTAGAATAGATTAGAAGAGAGAGAGAGAGAGAGAGATTGTGCAGACAGAGTTTACCACAGTGACCAGTGCAGTTGTTGTTAAGTTAACTTTTATTTAATATATCCGTTCTCTGCTATATCCGTTCTCTGCCTGAAAAAAACGATACACAGCAGTCACACAGTGTGACTCAGTCTGTGTGCACTCAGCTCAGCCCAGTGTGCTGCACATCAATGTATAAAAGCTTATAATAATTGTGGGGGAGACTGGGGAGCACTGCAGGTTGTTATAGCAGGAGCCAGGAGTACATAATATTATATTAATTTAAAATTAAACAGTGCACACTTTTGCTGCAGGAGTGCCACTGCCAGTGTGACTAGTGGTGACCAGTGCCTGACCACCAGTATAGTAGTATATTGTTGTATACTATCTCTTTATCAACCAGTCTATATTAGCAGCAGACACAGTACAGTGCGGTAGTTCACGGCTGTGGCTACCTCTGTGTCGGCAGTCGGCACTCGGCAGGCAGTCCGTCCATCCATAATTGTATAATTATATACCACCTAACCGTGGTATTTTTTTTTCTTTCTTTATACCGTCGTCATAGTCATACTAGTTGTTACGAGTATACTACTATCTCTTTATCAACCAGTGTACAGTGCGGTAGTTCACGGCTGTGGCTACCTCTGTGTCGGAACTCGGCAGGCAGTCCGTCCATCCATAATTGTATTATTATAATATATACCACCTAACCGTGGTTTTTTTTTCATTCTTTATACCGTCATAGTCAGTCATACTAGTTGTTACGAGTATACTACTATCTCTTTATCAACCAGTGTACAGTGCGGTAGTTCACGGCTGTGGCTACCTCTGTGTCGGCAGTCGGCAGGCAGTCCGTCCATCCATAATTGTATTATAATATATACCACCTAACCGTGGTTTTTTTTTCATTCTTTATACCGTCATAGTGTCATACTAGTTGTTACGAGTATACTACTATCTCTTTATCAACCAGTGTACAGTGCGGTAGTTCACGGCTGTGGCTACCTCTGTGTCGGCAGTCGGCAGGCAGTCCGTCCATCCATAATTGTATTATAATATATACCACCTAACCGTGGTTTTTTTTTCATTCTTTATACCGTCATAGTCAGTCATACTAGTTGTTACGAGTATACTACTATCTCTTTATCAACCAGTGTACAGTGCGGTAGTTCACGGCAGTGGCTACCTCTGTGTCGGAACTCGGCAGGCAGTCCGTCCATCCATAATTGTATTATTATAATATATACCACCTAACCGTGGTTTTTTTTTCATTCTTTATACCGTCATAGTCAGTCATACTAGTTGTTACGAGTATACTACTATCTCTTTATCAACCAGTGTACAGTGCGGTAGTTCACGGCTGTGGCTACCTCTGTGTCGGAACTCGGCAGGCAGTCCGTCCATCCATAATTGTATTATAATATATACCACCTAACCGTGGTTTTTTTTTCGTTCTTTATACCGTCGTCATACTAGTTGTTACGAGTATACTACTATCTCTTTATCAACCAGTGTACAGTGCGGTAGTTCACGGCTGTGGCTACCTCTGTGTCGGAACTCGGCAGGCAGTCCGTCCATCCATAATTGTATTATAATATATACCACCTAACCGTGGTTTTTTTTTCGTTCTTTATACCGTCGTCATACTAGTTGTTACGAGTATACTACTATCTCTTTATCAACCAGTGTACAGTGCGGTAGTTCACGGCTGTGGCTACCTCTGTGTCGGCACTCGGCAGGCAGTCCGTCCAACCATAATTGTATTATATACCACCTAACCGTGGTTTTTTTTTCATTCTTTATACCGTCGTCATACTAGTTGTTACGAGTATACTACTATCTCTTTATCAACCAGTGTACAGTGCGGTAGTTCACGGCTGTGGCTACCTCTGTGTCGGCACTCGGCAGCCCGTCCATAATTGTATATACCAGTGACCTAACCGTGGTTTTTTTTTCTTTCTTTATACATACATACTAGTTACGAGTATACTATCTCTTTATCAACCAGTCTATATATTAGCAGCAGACACAGTACAGTGCGGTAGTTCACGGCTGTGGCTACCTCTGTGTCGGCACTCGGCAGCCCGTCCATAATTGTATATACCACCTAACCGTGGTTTTTTTTTCTTTCTTTATACATACATACTGCAGTGCCACTCCTAGATGGGCCCGGTGTTTGTGTCGGCCACTAGGGTCGCTAATCTTACTCACACAGTCAGCTACCTCATTGCGCCTCTTTTTTTCTTTGCGTCATGTGCTGTTTGGGGAGGGTTTTTTGGAAGGGCCATCCTGCGTGACACTGCAGTGCCACTACTAGATGGGCCCGGTGTTTGTGTCGGCCACTAGGGTCGCTAATCTTACTCACACAGCTACCTCATTGCGCCTCTTTTTTTCTTTGCGTCATGTGCTGTTTGGGGAGGGTTTTTTGGAAGGGACATCCTGCGTGACACTGCAGTGCCACTCCTAGATGGGCCCGGTGTTTGTGTCGGCCACTAGGGTCGCTTATCTTACTCACACAGCGACCTCGGTGCAAATTTTAGGACTAAAAATAATATTGTGAGGTGTGAGGTATTCAGAATAGACTGAAAATGAGTGTAAATTATGGTTTTTGAGGTTAATAATACTTTGGGATCAAAATGACCCCCAAATTCTATGATTTAAGCTGTTTTTTAGTGTTTTTGGAAAAAAACACCCGAATCCAAAACACACCCGAATCCGACAAAAATAATTCGGTGAGGTTTTGCCAAAACGCGTTCGAACCCAAAACACGGCCGCGGAACCGAACCCAAAACCAAAACACAAAACCCGAAAAATTTCAGGCGCTCATCTCTAGTTAATAATACTATGGGATCAAAATGACCCCCAAATTCTATGATTTAAGCTGTTTTTTAGTGTTTTTTGAAAAAAAACACCCGAATCCAAAACACACCCGAATCCGACAAAAAAAATTCGGTGAGGTTTTGCCAAAACGCGGTCGAACCCAAAACACGGCCGCGGAACCGAACCCAAAACCAAAACACAAAACCCGAAAAATTTCAAGTGCACATCTCTAGTTTATATCACATATTATACTATATAGTCTAGGGGGGTATTTATCAAAGCATGGAGAGAAATAAACCACTAACCAAGCAGCTCCTGCTGCCTCGTGACAGTTAGGGGCTGATTAGATGATACTTTATCTCTCTCCGCGCTGTGATACATGGCCTCAATGCACAAATGTTTGTGATTGTTACTCTGATTATTATGTCGCTATTATACCCCTTTTACACCAGATTCCCAGGACAGACCCGGAACTCCCCCATTTTACACCGCAGTGCTGACCCAGGTGCAGTGTCTTGTGGGCCGGCGCTTAGAGGATGATGTCATCTCCAAGCGCCACGGGAAACCTGGCAGTTTGGGACTCTGGAGCGTCACGCTGGGAGCAAGCCCAGCAATCTGGAAGCTGCTGCGCTGCCCCAAGTCTCCGACGCTTCCGGGCACCAGACACGGCGCTGCTGTCTGCGTAGACAACATATGCTGTGTCCCCAGCCTCCCGCCCGCTGGACACTGCGGTGCAGGAGGTCTGCCATGCTGTAAAATGACCCGGCTTACCCATTTACACCGCCTCCTGCCCCGGGTCTTACCCGTGTACAACACTGCTTGCAAGCCGGGTTGGATTCCCTGGAAAATGGACCTGGGGTTTTGGAGAAGGACCCTTTTACACCGCCTGCAGTCCCGGGATTATGCGCGCTCCCGTACAAAATGCCGGGATATTTCAGGCAGTGTAGAAGGGGTATTAGTGAGTTCCTGTGTTGTGTAACTTCAGGCACAGTGATGTATGTGTGGTCATGTGACTGACGCTAGAATCCTGACACCGGTGCCGGATCTCCGACTTGCCGACAGGTGTGCGTTCCTGACTTACTCCCCACACACCTCCCCTGGCACTGTGAGAGGGGAGTGCTGGCACTGTATGAGAGGGCAGGGGAGGGCTGGCACTGTATGAAGGGGCAGGTGAGAGGGCAGGGGAGGGCTGGCACTGTATGAAGGGGCAGGTGAGAGGGCAGGGGAGTGCTGGCACTGTGTGAGGGGGCAGGTGAGAGGGCAGGGGAGGGCTGGCACTGTGTGAAGGGGCAGGTGAGAGGGCAGGGGAGGGCTGGCACTGTGTGAAGGGGCAGGTGAGAGGGCAGGGGAGGGCTGGCACTGTGTGAAGGGGCAGGGGAGGGCTGGCACTGTGTGAGGTGAGCGGGGGAGGGCTGGCACTGTGTGAAGGGGCAGGGGAGGGCTGGCACTGTGTGAGGTGAGCGGGGGAGGGCTGGCACTGTGTGAAGGGGCAGGGGAGGGCTGGCACTGTGTGAGGTGAGCGGGGGAGGGCTGGCACTGTGTGAAGGGGCAGGGGAGGGCTGGCACTGTGTGAAGGGGCAGGGGAGGGCTGGCACTGTGTGAGGTGAGCGGGGGAGGGCTGGCACTGTGTGAAGGGGCAGGGGAGGGCTGGTGCTGTGTGAAAGGGCAGGGGAGGGCTGGCACTGTGTGAGGGGCCAGATGAGTGCTGGTGCTGTGTGAGGGGCCAGGTGAGTGCTGGCACTGTGTGAGGGTGCAGGGGAGTGCTGGCACTGTGTGAGGTGGCAGGGGAGGGCTGGCACTGTGTGAGGGGGCAGGGGAGGGCTGGCACTGTGTGAAGGGGCAGGGGAGTGCTGGCACTGTGTGAGGGGGCACGGGAGGGCTGGCACTGTGTGAAGGGACAGGGGAGTGCTGGCACTGTGTGAAGGGGCAGGGGAGGGCTGGCACTGTGTGAAGGGGCAGGGGAGGGCTGGCACTGTGTGAGGTGAGCGGGGTAGGGCTGGCACTGTGTGAAGGGACAGGGGAGGGATGGCACTGTGTGAGGTGAGCGGGGGAGGGCTGGCACTGTGTGAGGGTGCGGGGGAGGGCTGGTGCTGTGTGAAAGGGGAGGGCTGGTGCTGTGTGGGGCCAGGGGAGGGCTGGTGCTGTGTGAAGGGGCAGGGGAGGGCTGGTGCTGTGTGAGGGTGCAGGAGAGGGCTGTCGCTGTGTGAGGGTGCAGGAGAGGGCTGGTGCTGTGTGAAGGGGCAGGGGAGGGCTGGCACTGTGTGAAGGGGTAGGGGAGTGCTGGCACTGTGTGAAGGGGCAGGGGAGTGCTGGCACTGTGTGAAGGGGCAGGGGAGTGCTGGCACTGTGTGAAGGGGCAAGGGAGTGCTGGCACTGTGTGAAGGGGCAGGGGAGGGCTGGCACTGTGTGAAGGGGCAGGGGAGGGCTGGCACTGTGTGAGGTGAGCGGGGGAGGGCTGGCACTGTGTGAGGGTGCGGGGGAGGGCTGGTGCTGTGTGAGGGGCAGGGGAGTGCTGGTGCTGTGTGAGGGGGGAGGCCTGGCGCTGTGTGAGGGGGGAGGGCTGGCGCTGTATGAGGGGGCGGGGGAGGGCTGGTGCTGTGTGAGGGGGAAGGGCTGGCACTGTATGAGGAGGTGGGGAAGGGCTGGCACTGTATGAGGGGGCATGGGAGGGCTGGTGCTGTGTGAGGAGGTGGGGGAGGGCAGGCGCTGTGTGAAGGGGCAGGGGAGAGGGCAGGGGAGGGCTAGCACTGTGTAAGGTGGGAGGGCTGGCGCTGTGTGAGGAGGTGGGGGAGGGCTGGCGCTGTGTGAAGGGGCAGGGGAGGGCTGGCACTGTGTGAAGGGGCAGGGGAGGGCTGGCACTGTGTGAGGTGAGCGGGGGAGGGCTGGCACTGTGTGAGGGTGCGGGGGAGGGCTGGTGCTGTGTGAGGGGCCAGGGGAGGGCTGGTGCTGTGTGAAGGGGCAGGGGAGGGCTGGTGCTGTGTGAGGGTGCAGGAGAGGGCTGGCGCTGTGCGAGGGGGGAGGACTGGCGCTGTGTGAGGGGCAGGGGGAGGGCTGGCGCTGTGTGAGGGGCAGGGGGTGGGCTGGTGATGTGTGAGGGGCAGGGGGAGGGCTGGCGCTGTGTGAGGGGCAGGGGGAGGGCTGGTGATGTGTGAGGGTCAGGGGGAGGGCTGGCGCTGTGTGAGGGGCAGGGGAGTGCTGGTGCTGTGTGAGGGGGGAGGCCTGGCGCTGTGTGAGGGGGGAGGGCTGGCGCTGTATGAGGGGGCGGGGGAGGGCTGGTGCTGTGTGAGGGGGAAGGGCTGGCACTGTATGAGGAGGTGGGGAAGGGCTGGCACTGTATGAGGGGGCATGGGAGGGCTGGTGCTGTGTGAGGAGGTGGGGGAGGGCTGGCGCTGTGTGAAGGGGCAGGGGAGAGGGCAGGGGAGGGCTAGCACTGTGTAAGGTGGGAGGGCTGGCGCTGTGTGAGGAGGTGGGGGAGGGCTGGCGCTGTGTGAAGGGGCAGGGGAGGGCTGGCACTGTGTGAAGGGGCAGGGGAGGGCTGGCACTGTGTGAGGTGAGCGGGGGAGGGCTGGCACTGTGTGAAGGGGCAGGGGAGGGCTGGTGCTGTGTGAGGGGGAGGCCTGGCGCTGTGTGAGGGGGGAGGGCTGGCGCTGTATGAGGGGGCGGGGGAGGGCTGGTGCTGTGTGAGGGGGGAGGGCTGGCACTGTGTGAGGAGGTGGGGGAGGGCTGGCTCTGTGTGAGGGGGCAGGGGAGGGCTGGCTCTGGGTGAGGGGGCAGGGGAGGGCTGGCTCTGTGTGAGGGGGCAGGGGAGGGCTGGCTCTGTGTGAGGGGGCAGGGGAGGGCTGGCTCTGTGTGAGGGGGCAGGGGAGGGCTGGCGCTGTGTGAGGGGGCAGGGGAGGGCTGGCGCTGTGTGAGGGGGCAGGGGAGGGCTGGTGCTGTGTGAAGGGACAAGGGAGGGCTGGCGCTGTGTGAAGGGGCAGGGGAGGGCTGGCGCTGTGTGAAGGGGCAGGGGAGGGCTGGCGCTTTGTGAAGGAGCAGGGGAGGGTTGGCGCTGTGTGAAGGGGCAGGGGAGGGCTGGCGCTGTGTGTGGGGGCAGGGGAGGGCTGGCACTGTGTGTGGGGGCAGGGGAGGGCTGGCGCTGTGTGAAGGGGCAGGGGAGGGCTGGCGCTGTGTGAGGGGGCAGGTGAGGGCTGGCGCTGTGTGAAGGGGCAGGGGAGGGCTGGCGCTGTGTGAGGGGGCAGGGGAGGGCTGGCGCTGTGTGTGGGGGCAGGGGAGGGCTGGCGCTGTGTGAGTTGGGAGGGCTGGTGCTGTGTGAGGGGGGAAGGCTGGCACTGCATGAGGAGGTGGGGGAGGGCTGGCGCTGTGTGTGGGGCAGGGGGAGGGCTGGCGCTGTGTGAGGGGCAGGGGTGGGCTGGCGCTGTGTAAGGTGGGAGGGCTGGCGCTGTGTGAAGGGGCAGGGGAGGGCTTGCGCTGTGTGAAGGGGCAGGGGAGGGCTGGCACTGTGTGAAGGGGCAGGGGAGGGCTGGCGCTGTGTGAAGGGGCAGGGGAGGACTGGTGCTGTGTGAAGGGGCAGGGGAGGGCTGGCGCTGTGTGTGGGGGCAGGGGAAGGCTGGTGCTGTGTGTGGGGGCAGGGGAGGGCTGGCGCTGTGTGTGGGGGCAGGGGAGGGCTGGTGCTGTGTGTGGGGGCAGGGGAGGGCTGGCGCTGTGTGAAGGGGCAGGGGAGGGCTGGCACTGTGTGAAGGGGCAGGGGAGGGCTGGCGCTGTGTGAAGGGGCAGGGGAGGACTGGTGCTGTGTGAAGGGGCAGGGGAGGGCTGGCGCTGTGTGTGGGGGCAGGGGAGGGCTGGTGCTGTGTGTGGGGGCAGGGGAGGGCTGGCGCTGTGTGTGGGGGCAGGGGAGGACTGGTGCTGTGTGAAGGGGCAGGGGAGGGCTGGCGCTGTGTGTGGGGGCAGGGGAGGGCTGGTGCTGTGTGTGGGGGCAGGGGAGGGCTGATGCTGTGTCAGGGGGCAGGGGAGGGCTGACTCTGTGTGAGGGGGAGGGCTGGCGCTGTGTGAGGGGGCAGGGGAGGGCTGGCGCTGTGTGAGGGGGCAGGGGAGGGCTGGCGCTGTGTGAGGGGGAGGGCTGGCGCTGTGTGAGGGGGCAGGGGAGGGCTGGCGCTGTGTGAGGGGGCAGGGGAGGGCTGGCGCTGTGTGAGGTGGGAGGGCTGGTGCTGTGTGAGGGGAGAGGACTGGCACTGTGTGAGGAGGTGGGGGAGGGCTGGCGCTGTATGAGGGGATGGGGGAGGGCTGGTGCTGTGTGGGGTGTGAGGGGGAGGGCTGGTGCTGTGTGGGGTGTGAGGTGGCGGGTTGGCGCTGTGTGAGGGGGAGGGCTGGCGCTGTGTGAGGTGAGCGGAGGAGGGCTGGCGCAGTGTGAGGGGCAGGGGGAGGGTTGGCGCAGTGTGAGGTGAGCGGGGGAGGGTTGGCGCTGTGTGAGGTGAGCGGAGGAGGGCTGGCTCAGTGTGAGGGGCAGGGGGAGGGCTGGCGCTGTGTGAGGTGAGCGGGGGAGGGTTGGCGCTGTGTGAGGTGAGCGGGGGAGGGCTGGCGCTGTGTGAGGTGAGCGGGGGAGGGCTGGCCCTGTGTGAGGGGTAACAGAGGTGGAACAGCACTGAGAGGTTTAGGGGTCTATTTACTAAGCCTTAGACGGAGATAAAGTATCAGCCAACCAGCTCCTGTCATTTTTTAGACACAGCCTGTAACATGGCAGTTTGGAGCTGATTGGCTGGTACTTTATCTCCATCCAAGGCTTATGCCCCCTACACACACAGCGATGTGCCTCCGAGGTGACCGGCAGTGCGGGGGGGGGGGGTGAAGTTTCTTCACTCCCCCGTCACCTGGCCCCATAGCAGTGCATGCTGATATGGGTGAGATTGTCCATATTGGCCTGCATGTATAAGCGACGGGGGCACCAACGATGAACGAGTACGGGGCTGCGCATCGTTCGTCGTTGGTGTCTGCACACTGCGCGATAGGAACGAGAACTGTTATCTGCCAGTGTGTAGAGCCCATTAGTACATAGACTCCAGCGTTGGCAGAATGTGCTGATGTAAATGTGCTGCTAGAAACACTTAGAGAGATGTCTGCACAGTATAACAGGAGAGGCCGTGATGTAATTGGACACATGATATTGCCACACGTCCTCTACAGCGGCGCACTGACCCCACCACATGGATAGTCCGTGTGTACCTCCCCATTCAGTGACCCGCCACACTAACCACACGCGATGACTTCTGAGGGTGCCCCCTCCTAGTCAGTGCCCCCACCAATGCTGTGCAGATTCCGCCTGGTCCTGGTGCCCCCCCACATATCCCCACCACTGACAGCGCGTCCCACGTTGGCGTTATGTACCCCTGCTCCATCAGCGCTGTCTTTTCCGGAATGCGTTTGGGATTTGCCCGCACGGCGTGTCCATTTTAAACATTCATTTAAAACTATGGCTGGCCCCGGGACGGTAATGAATGCCTGCTTGTAAGGCGCAGTAAATGTGAAGGAGAAAGCTTTATTAGTCAGCGCTGATAAAGTACATTGCGTTCCTCAGTGATAAAGAACACTTTCCTCTTTCATAGCTCCCTGGCCTGCAGGGCCGCACGGTATTGCTGGTGCACAGAACTTCCCATCCGTACATGAGGGCTGGGGGCCGGCGGTAATACCTACGTGGGGTCTGGGATGATGAAATCCTGCATCCATCTATGCAACATGTATATATTTGGGAATATGTCCATCAATCAGGAATTGTCGCGTTGTCCCATCAGTTTTGCATCCTAGAAAATGATAGACAGAATATGTTTGGTTGCTACGGGCAACATCACTTTTACATTTTTAGAAGCTTTAGTAAATATACCCCTTGGAAATCATTTCTGCGGCCCTTCTCTCTCATCCCTGTAATTAACCCGTCCTTCCAGGGGCTGAGATTTTATGCAGGGTTATTGGAGCCGAGCCAAAGACTTGTGTCTCTTCCGAAGCAATCACAAGGGGACCTGCTAAATCCCCCTCCCCTCCGGTCACCTCTTGCCCCCCCCCCCATTCCCGCTGCTTTCCAGGCCTCCGCATCCACAAATAACGGCTAATTACGTTACTCTGTCTGGGCTTCTGCCCTCCCGATAAAATCATTCATTAATTCCCATCTCTCCTGTCTCCCAGACACTGAGAGCTGACATTATTTTAGCACTTTCAACATTTGTACGTTCTGGCGTCTGACATTTCCGTCATTACCGCGGTAATGATGTCCTACAACTGGAGGACGTTTCATTAACAATAAGAGACAATAACATCAGCCCAGCGTCCCGGCATTGGAAATCTGGAGAGATAAGCGGGCTTGGCGATTTGTTAGGTGAAATTGGGATAGCGAGCGGTAAGAGGATAAGGTAGCGGGAAAGGGGGGGGGCAGCGGTTTCCTGCTTGGGAAATTAGCATGCTGGAATATAAAACGCCAATTAGAGAGAGCATCCCTCTCCGGTGACACTACCGGCGATGTGTTCTGCAGATGAAGACTGTGCCATTAATCATGCGCTGAAACCATGCGCGCTTCCATGGCGGAGACACAAGTCACCCAACCCCCGCTCAGATGTGACCCTTACATTCGTGCGCTCGCTGGTCTTCAGCCGTCGGATATTTGGTTGGAGTAATAAATGAACCGAAGCAAAATTTTGTATACGCTTGTGGGTGTGGGTCATTAGGTCGACAAGGTTTTTTTACCTTTTTTTTTGGTGTCGTTTTCTTTGTAAAGTCACGGGGAACCCCAATTAGAGCACCGTGTCCGCTCGCCAATCGTAATCCATGTGAATCGTAAAGTATGAAAAAGTAAAAAAAAAATGTGAAAAACTCCTTTTTCCATGTCGACCTAATGACCGTATCTGACGCTTATAACAGCCGCTCGCAAGTGATCACAGACACCCACCAAAGCCATCTGCAACATGTTCGGCGACCGTGTACTCCGTCGCAATGCAACACAGAACATCGGCTCTCGGAGTGCCTACATGGCCACACAGAATGGCCGCGGGAGCGGCAGTGCTGGCGCCATGTTTTATGCGTACGGGATCGCAGTTGCGTGCCAAGATGGGGCATAAGGGGAATGTTATTACATATTCCAGAGCCTGTTTGATTGGCTTGCAGTCTCCAAGGCGATCATTGCTGGAGTTGCACGATAAGGTGGAATGACTGACAGGTGGCGGTGCTCACCTAACGCGTCGATAAATGAGCCAAGGTTTCTTTTAGTCCTTTCTAGAATGGTTTTCCCAGTTCTGGGACTAGATATAAGAATATGTATATGAAAGGGCGGCAGCGTGTTCTATCGCTGGTGATAGACCCTCACCTTCTGCGATAAGCGGTTGCCACTAGCGATAGCACTATACAAGCACGGCGAAGACTATTACTGATACAGAAAATGGCGGTTATATAGAGCTGGCGTCATATGTGTAACACACAATATAGGATGCTATTGCTGCTCATTTTGCAGGGGAATTGTCGGCTCTCCTGACCGCCTCCGAGCTCTCACCCTAATCTGGCGGTAGGCAATTGTAAGCTTACAGACAAATCTCAGAAACTTGGAACCATCCGAGGAAACTGGCCATAGTTTGGACAAACACAGTAGAGGCGTCCATTTTGTTATAGTAATACTCTAGTAAAAGCTAATGATATTACTGAGGCACGAGGCACTGTTTCCTAGTGAAGTCATATGCCTCATTTCTATATTCCATAAAGAATGACAGTCTTAACAAAAAACCACCTAGTAGTAACCACAGTGATCTCCCCTCCTCCTTCGCTGAAACATCCATTTGCTTATGAGAATCTGTATTGACAGCTCCAGATGTGATAATCTCTCGCTAATCCTCCTGATTTTATCACTTGCATAAAGCTCATTACAAGTCGTCATACGGTCAGGACATCGCCGGCTGCACGCCGGAGGCGGGAGACGCCGCACTCCTCACACTCTGCACCTCACAGGACATACAAACAACTCTCCCTATTTTCCCCCTGATGGTCCCTGTTTTAAAAATTTTGTTCCAGGGCATTCTTAGGGGTACATTTACTAAGCAGTGATAAGAGCGGAGAAGTGAGCCAGTGGAGAAGTTGCCCATGGCAACCAATCAGCACTGAAGTAACATCTATAATTTGCATACTATAAAATGATACAGAGCTGCTGATTGGTTGATGGGGAAATTTCTCCACTGGCTCACTTCTCCGCTCTTATCACTGCTTAGTAAATGTTTAGTTCCTTGTAAGGTTCCTGTTATTTTAAACAAGGCAGAAAATATAATCTCACTTATTATCAGTTTCTGTTCTTGTTCTCACACAGAGTAACACTACAACTCCCATCAATCTTCCTTACTGCATTTGAACAGGGGTCGACACATTTTTGTGCTATTTAGGAGCATTATCCCCAACCAGAATATATGGAAACTTGTATAGACCACGACACCCGCCCATTCAATGCCCCTCAGACCAAGTGCTGCCCTCAATTCATAGTATGCCACATATTAGATCCTCCAAATCATAGTTTGCCACACAGTAGTGCCCCCAATTAATAGTATGCTACAAAAGTGCCTCCAATTCATAGTATGCCACACAGTAGTGCCTCAAATCCATAGTATGCCACACAGAAGTGCTCCCAATTCATACTATGCCACGCAGTAGTGCCTCCAATTCATACTATGCCACGCAGTAGTGCCTCCAATTCATACTATGCCACGCAGTAGTGCCTCCAATTAATAGTATGCCACACAGTAATGCCTCCAATTCATAGTATGCCACACAGTAGTTCTCCCAATTTATAGTATGCCACACCGTAGTGCTCCCAGTTCATAGTATGCCATGCAGTAGTGCCTCCAATTCATAGTATGCTACACAACAGTGTCTCCAATTAATAGTATGCTACACAAGTGTCTTCAGTTCATAGTATGCCACACAGTAGTGCCCCCAGTTCACACTATGCCATGCAATAGTGCCTCCAATTCATAGTATGCCACACAGTAGTGCCTCCAATCCATAGTATGCCACACAGAAGTGCTCCCAATTCATAGTATGCCACACAGTAGTGCTCCCAATTTATAGTATGCCACACAGTAGTGCTCCCAGTTCATAGTATGCCATGCAGTAGTGCCTCCAATTCATAGTATGCCACACAACAGTGTCTCCAATTCATAGTATGCCACACAGTAATGCTCCCAATTCATAGCATGCCACACAGTAGTGCCTCCAATTCATAGTATGCCATGCAGTAGTGCCTCCAATTCGTTGTAAGCCACACAAGTGTATTTAATTCATAGTATGCCACACAGTAGTGCTCCCAATTCATAGTATGCCACACAGTAGTGCTCCCAATTCATAGTATGCCTTACAGTAGTGCCCCCAATTCATAGTAGACCACACAGTAGTGCCCCCAATTCCTAGTATGCCACACAATAGTGTCTCTAATTTATAGTATGCCACACAGTATTGCTTCCAATTCATAGTATGTTATGCAGTAGTGACTCCAATTCATAGTATGCCACCCAGTAGTGCCCCCAGTTCATACTATGCCATGCAGTAGTGCCTCCAATTAATAGTATGCCACACAGTAGTGCCCCCAATTCATAGTATGCCATGCGGTAGTGCCCCCAATTCGTAGTATGCCATGCAGTAGTGCCCCCAATTCATAGTATGCCATGCAGTAGTGCCCCCAATTCATAGTATGCCATGCAGTAGTGCCCCCAATTCATAGTATGCCATGCAGTAGTGCCCCTAATTCATAGTATGCCATGCAGTAGTGCCCCCAAATCACAGTAAGCCACACAGTAGTGCCCCCAATTCACAGTAAGCCACACAGTAGTGCCCTTAACTAACAATAACAACATAGGGAGAGAATGTCTAACACGAAGGCAAATAGAAGATCAGTAACTCACCAGCTACACTGGAGTGTGAAGTCCAATAAGTGTGAGGAGGTCTGGATACTTCTTCTAGTGTCCTATGCGGCTGAAACTTATTGGATGCCATGATCCCTTATTGCCTCCGGATCCCTCTCCAAAAGAAACCCCAGTGCACGAGCCTATAGACTACTATAGGCTAATGCCACCTCTAGGGGCAAAGCTCCGGAATACTATGGGGGCTGCAGTGCTGTCGAAAATGGAGGAACCACTGCAGTTATCAGAAATATCCTCTGTGGTCTTTTCACTTTAAATCCCAGGGGTCCCTAATATTTGCAGGTACCCCCCAAAAAAACATCCATTTAGCACACAATATCCCACAAATCGTGTTAAATAACTATGCCCCGGAGTACGGTATGTACTGCGCTGGGGGAGAGAGATGATAAATAGACCCCTTTATGTACTAAGGATGCTCTGCTTCCTCAGGCCACAATAAAATCTAGTCACCGGGAACTAAAATCTTAGTCGCCATGGCGACCGGTATTAGTGGAGCCCTGAATCTGAACATATCTTGTTGGCATTTGAAGTACTCCTAGATTAATAAATATTAAGTTATAAAGCCCAAAGAGCAGGGGCGGACGGTAACACTGCACTGAAGAGAAATATTACAGGGCCGATAATAGGGACGTTTCTAGGACACCCCCTTATTTCATGACACTGGGACTGTGCCTGGAAATCGGGGGCAGCTGGCAACTATGCCAACATTGGGCCTGATTCCTGTTTGGAAGTAAAGCAAAAACTGTAAGTAACTTTGGAGTCTATTTACTAAGCCTTGGACTGAGGTAATGAGGACGGAGATAAAGTACAACTAATCTGTTCCTCTCATTTTTTCAAACACAGCCTGTAACATGACAGGAGCTGTCTGGCTGGTACTTTATCTCTCTCTTCACTTTATCTCCTTCAAAGGCTTAGTAAATAGACCCCTTTGTGTGTGGAGCATACCACGCTGGCTGCCATAGCAAACTGCGGTGATAGAGAATGATGCTGAAGTTTACTGCCTGAGAAATACACCTGCTTAGGATGATGGAATATTTGGAAGGGTGTAGTATGTTATGCCGGCAGCTGGGCGAGTGCAAATGAGCCCCTTGCGGGCTCGCCGCGCTGCGTATGACACCATGCAGCCGCCGCAATCACGTTCCCGACACGTCCCTGTTTGCACCACCCACCGTTCGCATCATCCCGCCCCCGCAGCGCTCCGTCTCCTATCTGGAAATGGAGCATTGCCGCCCCACCCCCGCCCGCCCCCACCTCTTTCTGATTGACAGGCAGAGGCGATCGCTTTTTCTGCGCCCCCCTGCAGAAAGTGCAGGCGCATGCGCAGGACGGGTGTTGCGCATGCACCCGCGGGGCCATCGTAAAAATACCGGTTGGATCTTGATTTGCGATCCAACCAGAATTAGCCCCTAAACCATGTGATCCTGCTACCCCCCCCCACCCCCCGCAATGGCTCCCTGAATCCCGCAATCGGTATTACATTGGATCCTTTCTGAGAGTCCTTTAGATGTACCCGGAGACAGATGGAAATTAGACAGACTCCGAGAGAACATGTAACTGCTGCCGACGTCAGACAGAAGGTCACCCTCAGGATTTGTTCCCCGCTTAGGAGGGATTACTGTATGTGCTGCTGTTTGACATTGGGCTCAGAGTGCGGCGGCTGTAATGAAGAGATCGTGGGATGGATGCCGACGCGCTGACACAGGGCTTTCCCAGGACTAATTTGTACAAAACACTGAGCAACTGGACCAGTAATGATAAAATCAATGCAGCTGTTTATATTAATACCGAGCGCTGGAATCCATCATGTGTGAGAGCTGAGCACGTGGCAAATGCTAGCAAGCGCCAAACGTATCCAGATCTATCTGCGCCGTCTGCTCTCCCACCCTCCCCACAGGGCAGTTACACCGGGTGCACACCGGGGGGCGCTATCTGTCACAATCCACATGACGAGGGGGAGAGCTATCACAGCTTGGAGAGAGATAAAGTACCAACCAATCAGCTCATAACTGCTATGTCACAGGCTGTGTTTGAATAATGACAGTTAGGAGCTGATTGGCTGCTACTTTATCTCTCTCCCCACTCTATCTCGCACCAAGCTTTGATACATCGCCCCCTAAATAATTCTTTACTAAATTGGAAAAAAGATATGAATATTTTCTCTGGAATTTCAGAAGAAGCTCCTGCTGGGTCTCCGGCTGCGATAAGATCCGTCCCTGCAAGGAGCTGGAAGTGGGGTGATGTCTTTCCATTGGCCAGCCCGCGCAACAGTAGGGGGCGATGGAGAGGTTCCTCAGGACGGTATCCGGTCTTTAGGTCGACCACTATTGGTGGACATTAGGACGACATGACTTTTTCATTTTTTGAACTTTTTCATACTGTACGATCCACGCGGACTACGATTGGGATCGGTAACCTGTGCCAAGCGCAGCGGTAGCAGAGCGAGACACCTTGCCCGAAGCATGGCGAGCACAACGAGCCGTGCGAGGGGACACGGTGCACTAATTGGGGTTTACGGTCACTTTACGAAGAAAAAGACGCCTTTTTTAAAGAAAAAAACCTCATATTAACCGTTTTCCATGTCGACCTTTTTCTTGTTGATATAATGACCGTGTCAACCTATTTCAGGTGTCGACCTAGTCACTGTCGACCAATAGTGGTCGACATAATGATCAGGACAGGATAAGCAATGCATAGAGGTAGAACATGCACTTTGGAATTATAGAATACAGTGTCTCTCTCTCTCTCTCTCTCTCGGCGGGATGTACTAAAGGAAAAATGCGGTAAAACCTCCGAAAACGGGGGTTTTACCGCATTTTCAAATGTACTAAGACCCTACCGCTGCGTTTTCACCGTACAGGGTACCCTATAGAAGCCTATAGGCTTCTTATCACCGACCGCTGCCCCCGCCACAGACGCCGACCCCCCTTACCCCCCGGCATTCCTTCCTCCAGGCAGCTCTGGTACCGGAAGGTAGTCTCCTCCTCCCCCTAGCAACGCAGCACGAGGTCCTTCCGGCTGCAGGGGGAGGAGGAGGCGCCGGGGGCAGCCAGCTGCTGCTTCCCAGCGTGCAGGCATTGTGGAGACCCCTTGAGGTGACGGAGATCACCTCACAGGTATCGCGGGGGGCCTCCGTCACCGCATTGCGATATCGCTGCAATAAGCGGCGAGGGGCAGCGATGTATCTTAATACATCTCTCTCTCTCTCTCTCTCTCTCTCTCTCTCTATATATATATATATATATATATATATATATATATATATATATTTTTTTTTTTTTATATATATATATATATATATATATATATATATATATATATTGGGGGGTCCCTGCACTCTCACTTAACATAGATAAGTGGTGGGGTGCCAGTCAGAGTCCAATCCCGTAGGGGATGGGGCCCATAGTACAACATACAGTATCTCCACTATGTGGAAAGACAGCACTCTCCAAATTGAAAATCAAAAAAGTGAATATTTATTTCAAATTTTTATCTCACAGTTTTCCTGGTAATGTCCAACGTTTCGGTCCACACCGGGACCTTTATCAAGGTGATACAGCAAAAGAACATCCATACAGCAGTGCAGCGGGAGCCAATGTTGAGTAGGAAAACTGGAGCAGGAAAACTGTGAGATAAAAATTTGAAATAAATATTCACTTTTTTGATTTTCAATTTGGAGAGTGCTGTCTTTCCACATAGTGGAGATACTGTATGTTATTTATTTATTTATATATATATATATATATATATATATATATATATTTATTTATTTCTCTAACGTCCTAGTGGATGCTGGGGACTCCGTAAGGACCATGGGGAATAGACGGGCTCCGCAGGAGACTGGGCACTCTAAGAAAGATTTAGTACTACTGGTGTGCACTGGCTCCTCCCTCTATGCCCCTCCTCCAGACCTCAGTTAGAATCTGTGCCCGGCCAGAGCTGGGTGCACCTAGTGGGCTCTCCTGAGCTTCCTAGAAAAGAAAGTATTTGTTAGGTTTTTTATTTTCAGTGAGATCTGCTGGCAACAGACTCACTGCTACGTGGGACTGAGGGGAGAGAAGCAAACCTACTAACTGCGGCTAGGTTGCGCTTCTTAGGCTACTGGACACCATTAGCTCCAGAGGGATCGAACACAGGAACTTAACCTTGGTCGTCCGTTCCCGGAGCCGCACCGCCGTCCCCCTCACAGAGCCAGAAGACAGAAGCCGGCGGGTTGAAGCAAGAAGACGTCAAAATCGGCGGCAGAAGACTCCTGTCTTCATATGAGGTAGCGCACAGCACTGCAGCTGTGCGCCATTGCTCCCACACTAACCCACACACTCCGGTCACTGTAGGGTGCAGGGCGCAGGGGGGGCGCCCTGGGCAGCAATTGAGTACCTCCTGGCAAAAAGCAGCATATATACAGCTGGGCACTGTAATATGCATTAGCCCCCGCCATTATTTTTACACAAAATCGCGGGACAGAAGCCCGCCGCTGAGGGGGCGGGGCTTCTTCCTCAGCACTCACCAGCGCCATTTTCTCTCCACAGCTCCGCTGAGAGGAAGCTCCCCAGGCTCTCCCCTGCAGACTCACGGTAGAAAGAGGGTAAAAAGAGAGGGGGGGCACATAAATTTAGCGCATTAATCATATATACAGCAGCTACTGGGTAAACACTAAGTTACTGTGTTATTCCTGGGTTATATAGCGCTGGGGTGTGTGCTGGCATACTCTCTCTCTGTCTCTCCAAAAGGCCATGTGGGGGTCCTGTCCTCATATAGAGCATCCCCTGTGTGTGTGGTGTGTCGGTACGCTTGTGTCGACATGTTTGACGAGGAGGGCTATGTGGAGGCAGAGCAGGTGCAGATGAATGACGTGTCTCCGCCGACGGCGCCGACACCTGATTGGATGGATATGTGGAAGGTGTTAAATGATAATGTAAACTCCTTGCATAAAAGGTTGGATAAAGCTGAAACCTTGGGACAGTCGGGGTCTCAGCCCATGCCTGATCCTACAGCGCAGAGGCCGTCAGGGTCTCAGAAGCGCCCACTATCCCAAATTGTTGACACAGATATCGACACGGATTCTGACTCCAGTGTCGATGGCGATGATGCAAAATTGCAGCCTAAAATGGCTAAAGTCATCCGCTACATGATTATAGCAATGATGGATGTATTGCACATATCAGAGGTAAACCCTGTCCCTGACAAGAGGGTTTATATGTTTGGGGAGAAAAAGCAAGAGGTGACTTTTCCCCCTTCACATGAGTTAAATGAGTTATGTGAAAAAGCGTGGGATTCTCCTGATAGGAAAGTACTGATTTCCAAAAGGTTACTTATGGCGTATCCTTTCCCGCCTGAGGACAGGGTGCGCTGGGAATCCTCCCCTAGGGTAGACAAAGCTCTGACACGCTTATCTAAGAAGGTGGCCCTGCCGTCACAGGATACGGCCTCCCTAAAGGATCCTGCAGATAGGAAGCAGGAAAGTATCCTGAAGTCTGTTTATACACATTCAGGTACTCTACTGAGGCCGGCAATTGCGTCGGCCTGGATGTGTAGTGCTGTAGCAGCATGGACAGATAATCTGTCTGAGGAACTGGATACCTTGGACAAGGATACTATATTACTGACCCTGGGGCATATAAAAGACGCTGTCCTATATATGAGGGATGCCCAGAGGGACATTTGCCGACTGGGCTCTAGAATAAATGCAATGTCAATTTCTGCCAGAAGGGTCCTGTGGACTCGGCAATGGACAGGTGATGCCGACTCCAAAAAGCACATGGAGGTTTTACCTTACAAGGGTGAGGAATTGTTTGGGGACTGTCACTCGGACCTAGTTTCCACAGCTACGGCTGGGAAGTCAAATTTTTTGCCATATATTCCCTCACAGCCTAAAGCACCGTATTACCAAATGCAGTCCTTTCGATCACAAAAAAGCAAGAAAGTCAGAGGTGCATCCTTTCTTGCCAGAGGCAGGGGTAGAGGAAAGAAGCTGCACCATACAGCTAGTTCCCAGGAACAGAAGTCCTCCCCGGCTTCCGCTAAATCCACCGCATGACGCTGGGGCTCCACAGGTGGAGCCAGGAGCGGTGGGGGCGAGTCTCCGAAATTTTAGCCACCAGTGGGTTCGCTCACAGGTGGATCCCTGGGCTATACAGATTGTGTCTCAGGGATACAAGCTGGAATTCGAAGTGATGCCCCCTCACCGTTACCTCAAATCGGCCCTGCCAGCTTCCCCCATGGAAAGGGAGGTAGTGTTAGCGGCAATTCACAAGTTATATCTCCAGCAGGTGGTGGTAAAGGTTCCCCTCCTTCAACAGGGAAGGGGTTACTATTCCACAATGTTTGTGGTACCGAAACCGGACGGTTCGGTCAGACCCATATTGAATTTAAAGTCCCTGAACATTTATCTGAAAAGATTCAAGTTCAAAATGGAATCGCTCAGAGCGGTCATTGCAAGCCTGGAAGAGGGGGATTTTATGGTGTCTCTGGACATCAAGGATGCTTACTTGCATGTCCCTATTTATCCACCTCATCAGGAGTACCTCAGATTTGTGGTACAGGACTGTCATTACCAATTCCAGACGTTGCCGTTTGGGCTCTCCACGGCACCGAGAATATTTACCAAGGTAATGGCGGAAATGATGGTGCTCCTGAGAAAGCAAGGAGTCACAATTATCCCATACTTGGATGATCTCCTCATAAAGGCGAGGTCCAGAGAGCAGTTGCTGATCAGCGTAGCACACTCTCAGGAAGTGTTGCAACAGCACGGCTGGATTCTGAATATCCCAAAGTCGCAGCTGATTCCTACGACGCGTCTGCCCTTTCTGGGCATGATTCAGGACACAGACCAGAAGAAGGTGTTTCTCCCGGCGGAGAAGGCTCAGGAGCTCGTGACTCTAGTCAGAGACCTCTTAAAACCGAAACAGGTGTCGGTGCATCACTGCACGCGAGTCCTGGGAAAGATGGTGGCATCATACGAAGCCATTCCCTTCGGCAGGTTCCATGCGAGTATTTTTCAGTGGGATCTGTTGGACAAGTGGTCCGGATCGCATCTTCAGATGCATCGGCTGATCACCCTGTCCCCCAGGGCCAGGGTGTCTCTTCTGTGGTGGCTGCAGAGTGCTCACCTTCTCGAGGGCCGCAGGTTCGGCATACAGGACTGGGTCCTGGTGACCACGGATGCGAGCCTCCGAGGGTGGGGGGCAGTCACTCAGGGATGAAACTTCCAAGGGTTGTGGTCAAGTCAGGAGGCTTGTCTGCACATAAATATCCTGGAACTAAGGGCCATATACAACGCCCTGAGTCAAGCGGAGCCTCTGCTTCGCAACCAACCGGTGCTGATTCAGTCAGACAACATCACCGCAGTGGCTCATGTAAACCGCCAGGGCGGCACAAGAAGCAGAGTGGCGATGGCGGAAGCCACCAGGATTCTTCGTTGGGCGGAGAATCACGTGCAAGCACTGTCAGCAGTGTTCATTCCGGGAGTGGACAACTGGGAAGCAGACTTCCTCAGCAGGCACGACCTCCACCCAGGAGAGTGGGGACTTCATCAAGAAGTCTTCACGCAGATTACAAATCGATGGGAACTGCCACAGGTGGACATGATGGCATCCCGCCTCCACAAAAAGCTAAAAGGTATTGCGCCAGGTCAAAGGACCCTCAGGCGATAGCTGTGGACGCACTAGTGACACCGTGGGTGTTCCAGTCGGTCTATGTATTTTCTCCTCTTCCTCTCATACCCAAGGTGCTGAGAATCGTAAGAAAAAGAGGAGTGAGAACAATACTCATTGTTCCGGATTGGCCAAGAAGGACTTGGTACCCGGAACTGCAAGAAATGCTCATAGAGGACCCATGGCCTCTGCCTCTCAGACAGGACCTGTTGCAACAGGGGCCCTGTCTGTTCCAAGACTTACCGCGGCTGCGTTTGACGGCATGGCGGTTGAACGCCGGATCCTAGCGGAAAAAGGCATTCCGGATGAAGTTATTCCTACGCTAATAAAGGCTAGGAAGGACGTGACAGCAAAACACTATCACCGTATATGGCGAAAATATGTTGCCTGGTGTGAGGCCAGGAATGCCCCTACAGAGGAATTCCAGCTGGGCCGGTTCCTGCACTTCCTACAGTCTAGAGTGACTATGGGCTTGAAGTTGGGGTCCATAAAGGTCCAGATTTCAGCCCTGTCCATTTTCTTTCAAAAAGAACTGGCTTCTCTTCCTGAGGTTCAGACGTTTGTTAAGGGAGTGCTGCATATTCAGCCCCCTTTTGTGCCACCAGTGGCACCTTGGGATCTCAACGTGGTCTTGGGTTTCCTGAAATCCCACTGGTTTGAGCCACTTAAGACCGTGGAGCTACAGTATCTCACGTGGAAGGTGGTCATGCTATTGGCCTTAGCTTCGGCTAGGCGTGTGTCAGAATTGGCGGCTTTGTCATGTAAAAGCCCCTATCTGGTTTTCCATGTGGACAGCGCAGAATTGCGGACTCGTCCACAATTTCTGCCGAAGGTGGTGTCATCTTTTCATTTGAACCAACCTATTGTGGTGCCTACGGCTACTCGTGACTTGGAGGATTCCAAGTTGCTTGATGTAGTCAGGGCTTTGAAGATTTATGTGGCCAGAACGGCTGGAGTCAGGAAAACTGACTCGCTGTTTATCCTGTATGCATCCAACAAGCTGGGTGCTCCTGCTTCAAAGCAAACTATTGCTCGCTGGATCTGTAACACGATTCAGCAGGCTCATTCTGCGGCTGGATTGCCGCATCTAAAATCGATAAAAGCCCATTCCACAAGGAAAGTGGGCTCTTCTTGGGCGGCTGCCCGAGGGGTCTCTGCATTACAGCTTTGCCGAGCAGCTACTTGGTCGGGTTCAAACACCTTTGCAAAATTCTACAAGTTTGATACCCTGGCTGAGGAGGACCTTGTGTTTGCCCATTCGGTGCTGCAGAGTCATCCGCACTCTCCCGCCCGTTTGGGAGCTTTGGTATAATCCCCATGGTCCTTACGGAGTCCCCAGCATCCACTAGGACGTTAGAGAAAATAAGATTTTACTCACCGGTAAATCTTTTTCTCGTAGTCCGTAGTGATTGCTGGGCGCCCGTCCCAAGTGCGGACTTTCTGCAATACGTGTATATAGTTATTATACTATATAGTTATTGCTTAATAAAGGGTTATGTTATGTTGGCATCCGTGGTTGATGCTTTGTTGTTGTTCATACTGTTAACTGGGTATAGTTATCACAAGTTATACGGTGTGATTGGTGTGGCTGGTATGAGTTTTACCCTGGATTCCAAAATCCTTTCCTTGTAATGTCAGCTCTTCCGGGCACAGTTTCCTTAACTGAGGTCTGGAGGAGGGGCATAGAGGGAGGAGCCAGTGCACACCAGTAGTACTAAATCTTTCTTAGAGTGCCCAGTCTCCTGCGGAGCCCGTCTATTCCCCATGGTCCCTACGGAGTCCCCAGCATCCACTACGGACTACGAGAAATAGATTTACCGGTGAGTAAAATCTTATTATATATATATATATATATATATATATATATATATATATATATGTGTATATATAATATATATATATATATATATATATATATATGTGTGTGTGTGTGTGTGTGTGTATATATATATATATATATATATATATATATATATATATGTATGTATATATATATGTATATATATATATATATATATATATATTTATATATATATGTGTGTGTGTATATTACAGCAATGTCCATTGACATTTCCAGCTTGCGCTGAGAGGGCTCCTTTATCCTGCAGCTAATTAGAACTGCCATTTCTGTGCCCATATTTATTCCTTAATTGCTCTTCCTGTGTATCTATTAATTTCTGGTTAAGCGAAACAAGTTGAAAAAAAAAAGAAAAAACAA
Organism: Pseudophryne corroboree; assembly: GCF_028390025.1. NCBI lineage: Eukaryota > Metazoa > Chordata > Amphibia > Anura > Myobatrachidae > Pseudophryne > Pseudophryne corroboree. The sequence continues at coordinate 12,852,035 of NC_086453.1, read as the reverse complement.
GGAAAAAATGAGGCGGGAGTGATGTATTGTGATAAAACGCATGTCACTAAATAATTAAAGCTGTGTATAACCAGCGGAGCATATATTAATACAGCACAGAAGGCGGTGCGGGGAAATGTAATCTGTGTACGGGGGAATTTACAGCACGCACCAGCCTGGGTTCCGTGTGTAAATGATAACTTATATCTGTAAGGCTGGGGAGCAGCAAGTAATGCTCGGAATAAACATGGTTTTACCATCGCCTAATGAGAGGACAATCAGCAGAGATGTGAGGTTATGTGCTGGTCGTTCTCTGTCCAGCAGATGGCAGGCCGGTGCTCTGCAGGAAGAGGAGAATGTGTATGTGATCCCTATGTTCAGCCAATGAATGCTCGCAATGGGGGTCATTCCGAATTGTTCGCTCGCTAGCAGTTTTTAGCAGGTGTGCAAACGCTATGCCGCCTCCCACTGGGAGTGTATTTTAGCTTAGCAGAAGTGCGAACGAAAGGATCGCAGAGCGGCTACTAAATAATTTTGTGCAGTGTCAGAGTAGCTCAAAACCTACTCGGCGCTTGCGATCACTTCAGACTGTTCAGTTCCTGTTTTGACATCACAAACACGCCCTGCGTTCGGCCAGCCACGTCTGCGTTTTTTCGAACACTCCCTGAAAACGGTCAGTTGACACCCAGAAACGCCCACTTCCTGTCAATCACTCTGCGGTCAGCAGTGCGACTGAAAAGCTTCGCTAGACCTTGTGTAATACTACATCGTTTGTTGCATACACATGCGCAGAAGTGACGATTTTTTGCCTGATCGCTGCACAGCGAACGAAAACAGCTAGCGATCAACTCAGAATGACCCCCTATAACCATTATATAGTGGAGATCGGAGAAGTAGTCCTGTGAGGAATACCCTGCGTCAGATACATTGGGCGGTTCGGGCTATTGCAGTGCTGGTCATTTGGGTAGAATTTTAATACAGGGCATTTGCAGACAGTATTGGGTAGCTTGCGGTGGGGCAAGTAGTATAATTCCGGGTGTGCGACTATGGGCCTAATTCAGATATCGTAGATGGGCTAAATTTAGCACATCTACGATGAGTTTCTCTGACATGTGGGGGGATGCCCAGCACAGGGCTAGTCCACCCCGCATGCCAGGCCCTACCGCCACCCCCTTCCCCCCCTGCACCAGTGGCGGTTCTTGCCACGGGCAAGCGGTACTTTTGCCCGGGGCGCCGCCTTCCGGAGGGCGCCGGCGCCTTCCGGAGGGCGCCGCACCAGGGCAAGATCCGCCACTGTGCCCCCCGTAGTGCCCTGCTGTGCCCCCCCGCTTTGAAGGGAACCAGACGCGTAGCGTCTAGTTTCCCTTCATGGAGAGGACCTTAGTTGTGCGGTGCGCGATGACGTCATCGCGCACCGCACAGCAAAGGTCCTCTCCATGAAGGGAAACTAGACGCTACGGTCTAGTTTCCCTTCGTCTAGAGGACCTTTGCTGTGCGATGCGCGATGACGTCATCGCGCACCGCACAGCATAGTGGCACAGACACTAGGGGTCATAATTGACCTCTAGTGTCTATGCTGTTCTATGGGAGAGACGTAATAACGTCTCTCCCATAGATCGAAGAGAACAGAAGAGAGGAGGAGAGGAGAAGAGCGGCGCCGCCGGCGGAGGGGGTCTGGATCAGGAACGGGGATGGTAAGTATACTTTTTATTTAATTTTTTTTTATTTTTTTCAGCGCGCTGACCACGCCCCCAATCGAAGCCACGCCCCCCATATTTTGCCCGGGGCGCCACATATCATAGAACCGGCCCTGCCCTGCACAGGTACAAAAGCATCACACGGCAGCGATTCTTTTGTACCTGACAAGCAGTTCCCTGCCAGCGCAGCTCCTGTGCGCTGGCAGGCTGCTACTTGCCGTGTCCCGGGTCGCAGCGGTGTGTGTGACGTTACGCAGCTGCCGCGACCCGCCCCACCTCCCCCCAATGGCCCAGACACGCCTCCGTTGTCCAGACCACGCCCCGCCAACAGCGTTCAAAAGCTGCTGCAGTCTGAACTAGAGATGTGCACCGGAAATTTTTCGGGTTTTGTGTTTTGGTTTTGGGTTCGGTTCCGTGGCCGTGTTTTGGGTTCGAACGCGTTTTGGCAAAACCTCACCGAATTTTTTTTGTCGGATTCGGGTGTGTTTTGGATTCGGGTGTTTTTTCCAAAAACCCTAAAAAACTGCTTAAATCATAGAATTTGGGGGTCATTTTGATCCCAAAGTATTATTAACCTCAATAACCATAATTTCCACTCATTTTCAGTCTATTCTGAACACCTCACACCTCACAATATTATTTTTAGTCCTAAAATTTGCACCGAGGTCGCTGGATGACTAAGCTCAGCGACCCAAGTGGCCGACACAAACACCTGGCCCATCTAGGAGTGGCACTGCAGTGTCACGCAGGATGGCCCTTCCAAAAAACACTCCCCAAACAGCACATGACGCAAAGAAAAATGAAAGAAAAAAGAGGTGCAAGATGGAATTGTCCTTGGGCCCTCCCACCCACCCTTATGTTGTATAAACAGGACATGCACACTTTAACCAACCCATCATTTCAGTGACAGGGCCTGCCACACGACTGTGACTGAAATGACGGGTTGGTTTGGACCCCCACCAAAAAAGAAGCAATTAATCTCTCCTTGCACAAACTGGCTCTACAGAGGCAAGATGTCCACCTCATCATCATCCTCCGATTCATCACCGTGTACATCCCGCTCCTCACAGATTATCAATTCGTCCCCACTGGAATCCACCATCACAGCTCCCTGTGTACTTTGTGGAGGCAATTGCTGCTGGTGAATGTCTCCGCGGAGGAATTGATTATAATTCATTTTAATGAACATCATCTTCTCCACATTTTCTGGAAGTAACCTCGTACGCCGATTGCTGACAAGGTGAGCGGCGGCACTAAACACTCTTTCGGAGTACACACTTGTGGGAGGGCAACTGAGGTAGAATAAAGCCAGTTTGTGCAAGGGCCTCCAAATTGCCTCTTTTTCCTGCCAGTATACGTACGGACTGTCTGACGTGCCTACTTGGATGCGGTCACTCATATAATCCTCCACCATTCTTTCAATGGGGAGAGAATCATATGCAGTGACAGTAGACGACATGTCCGTAATCGTTGGCAGGTCCTTCAGTCCGGACCAGATGTCAGCATCAGCAGTCGCTCCAGACGGCCCTGCATCACCGCCAGCGGGTGGGCTCGGAATTCGTAGCCTTTTCCTCGCACCCCCAGTTGCGGGAGAATGTGAAGGAGGAGATGTTGACAGGTCGCGTTCCGCTTGACTTGACAATTTTCTCACCAGCAGTTCTTTGAACCCCTGCAGACTTGTGTCTGCCGGAAAGAGAGATCCAAGGTAGGTTTTAAATCTAGGATCGAGCACGGTGGCCAAAATGTAGTGCTCTGATTTCAACAGATTGACCACCCGTGAATCCTTGTTAAGCGAATTAAGGGCTCCATCCACAAGTCCCACATGCCTAGCGGAATCGCTCTGTGTTAGCTCCTCCTTCAATGTCTCCAGCTTCTTCTGCAAAAGCCTGATGAGGGGAATGACCTGACTCAGGCTGGCAGTGTCTGAACTGACTTCACGTGTGGCAAGTTCAAAAGGTTGCAGAACCTTGCACAACGTTGAAATCATTCTCCACTGCGCTTGAGACAGGTGCATTCCACCTCCTATATCGTGCTCAGTTGTATAGGCTTGAATGGCCTTTTGCTGCTCCTCCAACCTCTGAAGCATATAGAGGGTTGAATTCCACCTCGTTACCACTTCTTGCTTCAGATGATGGCAGGGCAGGTTCAGGCGTTTTTGGTGTTGCTCCAGTCTTCTGTACGTGGTGCCTGTACGCCGAAAGTGTCCCGCAATTCTTCTGGCCACCGACAGCATCTCTTGCACGCCCCTCTCATTTTTTAAATAATTCTGCACCACCAAATTCAAGGTATGTGCAAAACATGGGACGTGCTGGAATTTGCCCATATTTAATGCACACACAATATTGCTGGCGTTGTCCGATGCCACAAATCCACAGGAGAGTCCAATTGGGGTAAGCCATTCTTTGATGATCTTCCTCAGTTGCCGTAAGAGGTTTTTAGCTGTGTGCGTATTCTGGAAAGCGGTGATACAAAGCGTAGCCTGCCTAGGAAAGAGTTGGCGTTTGCGAGATGCTGCTACTGGTGCCGCCGCTGCTGTTCTTGCGGCGGGAGTCCATACATCTACCCAGTGGGCTGTCACAGTCATATAGTCCTGACCCTGCCCTGCTCCACTTGTCCACATGTCCGTGGTTAAGTGGACATTGGGTACAACTGCATTTTTTAGGACACTGGTGAGTCTTTTTCTGAGGTCTGTGTACATTTTCGGTATTGCCTGCCTAGAGAAATGGAACCTAGATGGTATTTGGTACCGGGGACACAGTACCTCAATCAAGTCTATAGTTGGCTCTGCAGTAATGATGGATACCGGAACCACGTTTCTCACCGCCCAGGATGCCAAGGCCTCAGTTATCCGCTTTGCAGGAGGATGACTGCTGTGATATTTCATCTTCCTCGCAAAGGACTGTTGGACAGTCAATTGCTTGGTGGAAGTAGTAAAAGTCGTCTTACGACTTCCCCTCTGGGATGACCATCGACTCCCAGCAGCAACAACAGCAGCGCCAGCAGCAGTAGGCGTTACACGCAAGGATGCATTGGAGGAATCCCAGGCAGGAGAGGAATCGTCAGAATTGCCAGTGACATGGCCTGCAGGACTATTGGCATTCCTGGGGAAGGAGGAAATTGACACTGAGGGAGTTGGTGGGGTGGTTTGCGTGAGCTTGGTTACAAGAGGAAGGGATTTACTGGTCAGTGGACTGCTTCCGCTGTCGCCCAAAGTTTTTGAACTTGTCACTGACTTATGATGAATGCGCTGCAGGTGACGTATAAGGGAGGATGTTCCGAGGTGGTTAACGTCCTTACCCCTACTTATTACAGCTTGACAAAGGCAACACACGGCTTGACAAATGTTGTCCGCATTTCTGTTGAAATACTTCCACACCGAAGAGCTGATTTTTTTGGTATTTTCACCAGGCATGTCAATAGCCATATTCCTCCCACGGACAACAGGTGTCTCCCCGGGTGCCTGACTTAAACAAACCACCTCACCATCAGAATCCTCCTTGTCAATTTCCTCCCCAGCGCCAGCAACACCCATATCCTCCTCATCCTGGTGTACTTCAACACTGACATCTTCAATCTGACTATCAGGAACTGGACTGCGGGTGCTCCTTCCAGCACTTGCAGGGGGCGTGCAAATGGTGGAAGGTGCATGCTCTTCACGTCCAGTGTTGGGAAGGTCAGGCATCGCAACCGACACAATTGGACTCTCCTTGTGGATTTGTGATTTCGAAGAACGCACAGTTCTTTGCTGTGCTTTTGCCAGCTTAAGTATTTTCATTTTTCTAGCGAGAGGCTGAGTGCTTCCATCCTCATGTGAAGCTGAACCACTAGCCATGAACATAGGCCAGGGCCTCAGCCGTTCCTTGCCACTCCGTGTGGTAAATGGCATATTGGCAAGTTTACGCTTCTCCTCTGACGATTTTATTTTAGATTTTTGAGTCCTTTTTTTACTGATATTTTGTGTTTTGGATTTTACATGCTCTGTACTATGACATTGGGCATTGGCCTTGGCAGACGACGTTGATGGAATTTCATCGTCTCGACCATGACTAGTGGCAGCAGCTTCAGCACGAGGTGGAAGTGGATCTTGATCTTTCCCTATTTTTGGAACCTCAACATTTTTGTTCTCCATATTTTAATAGGCACAACTAAAAGGCACCTCAGGTAAACAATGGAGATGGATGGATACTAGTATACTTATGGATGGACGAGCGACTGCCGACACAGAGGTAGCTACAGCCGTGGACTACTGTACTGCGTCTGCTGCTAATATAGACTGGATGATAATGATATAAAAAATATATATATATATCACTACTGCAGGTATATATATAATATAATGACGGACCTGCTGGACACTGTCAGCAGACTCCTAAACTACTAGTATGAAGAAGATAGAAAAAAAAACCCCACCACAGGTGGGTATACAATTATGGACGAGCACTGACGACACAGAGGTAGCTACAGCCGTGGACTACCGTACTGCGTCTGCTAGTATAGAGATGATAATGATATAAAAAATATATATATATATCACTACTGCAGGTATATATATAATATAATGACGGCCTGCTGGACACTGTCAGCAGACTCCTAAACTACTAGTATGAAGAAGATAGAAAAAAAAAAACCACCACAGGTAGGTATACAATTATGGACGAGCACTGACGACACAGAGGTAGCTACAGCCGTGGACTAGCGTACTGCGTCTGCTAGTATAGAGATGATAATGATATAAAAAATATATATATATATCACTACTGCAGGTATATATAATATAATGACGGACCTGCTGGACACTGTCAGCAGACTCCTAAACTACTAGTATGAAGAAGATAGAAAAAAAAAACCCACCACAGGTAGGTATACAATTATGGACGAGCACTGATGACACAGAGGTAGCCACAGCCGTGGACTACCGTACTGCATCTGCTAATATAGAGATGATAAAGATGATAGAGATGAACAAAAAAAATATAACACTACTGCAGGTAAATATTTATATAATATAATGAATGACGGACCTGCTGGACACTGTCAGCAGAATGCGTTTATAGAATAAAAAAAAAAACACCACAGGAGTGTTTAACTTTTTCAGGCAGACAATATACTGGTGGTCACTGGTCAGTCACACTGGCAGCAAAAGTGTGCACTGTACTCCTGCTATAACTGCACCCCAGTCTCCCCCACAATTCAGCTGTGTGAGCAGTGAGCACTCAGCACAGTCAGATATACATAGATTAGATATATCATGCAGCACACTGAGGCTGAGCACAGATATGGTATGGAGCGTTTTTTTCAGGCAGAGAACGGATTAAAAAAAACTAGCAAAACTCTGCACTGACTGTACTCCTCCTAACAGCTCTCCCCAATCCTCCCCACAATAAGCTAAGCAGCAATCAGATCAACTAACTACTAACAGTAACTATAAACGGAGAGGACGCCAGCCACGTCCTCTCCCTATCAATCTCAATGCACGTGTGAAAATGGCGGCGACGCACGGCTCCTTATATAGAATCCGAGTCTCGCGATAGAATACGAGCCTCGCGAGAATCCGACAGCGGGATGATGACGTTCGGGCGCGCTCGGGTTAGCCGAGCAAGGCGGGAAGATCCGAGTCTGCCTCGGACCCGTGTAAAAAGGCTGAAGTTCGGGGGGGTTCGGATTCCGAGGAACCGAACCCGCTCATCTCTAGTCTGAACTACCCCCTATATTTCATGCTGGACATCTTTATTTTGTCCTAAATGAGTTTACAATCTAAGACGTATGGGGAATCTAGGGGGCAGATTTATCAACGAGTGATAAATGGCGATCCAGCCAATCCGCTCTTAACTGGCATTTTTCAAACACATGACATCACTGATGACGTGTTTGAGAAGTGACTGATTGGCTGGAGCACCATTTATCTGTATGTAATATGGTCGGGATGTAATATATATTTTCTTATGTATGTTATTCTTTGTTTAATTCGGAATGCGGGACACTGCTTGCTGAAGATGGGACGGTGGGACAGTCCTAGGAAAATGCAGGACAGTTGGGGGGTATGGTCATTGTAATAGGTTAAACCAGTGCTGGTGGCTGCCAATCATAACTTATGTGGATAAATAGAAGCAAATCTTGTCCCTCACCGCACAAGTGACCCTAAGGATGACATACAAACACAATGTACTTAATTTCATATATTTTTCTGAATTTCTCAGTAAGAAACTATTAGCCTAGGGGCGCCGTGAAAGAACATTCTAATACTTTAGGGCGATGTGATTCAAAAAGTTTTGGACCCACTGTGCTAAACAGTAGGCTGTATGTAATAGGGATGTAATGTATATGCTGGACATTAGGCTGTATGTAATAGGGATGTTATGTATATGCTGGACATTAGGCTGTATGTAATAGGGATGTAATGTATATGCTGGACATTAGGCTGTATGTAATAGGGATGTTATGTATATGCTGGACATTAGGCTGTATGTAATAGGGATGTAATGTATATGCTGGACATTAGGCTGTATGTAGTAGGGATGTACTGTATATGCTGGACATTAGGCTGTATGTAATAGGGATGTACTGTATATGCTGGACATTAGGCTGTACGTAATAGGGATGTAATGTATATGCTGGACATTAGGCTGTATGTAATAGGGATGTAGTGTATATGCTGGACTTTAGGCTGTATGTAGAAGGGATGTGGACATTAGGCTGTGTGTAATGGGCATGTGATATATGCTGGACATTGCTTTGTATGTATTGTGGTTGGGTATGTAATGTATGTGTTCTTATATATGTAGTAGGGATGTAATATATGTTGGATTTTCGGCTGTATGTAGTAGGGATGTAATATATGCTGGACATTGCAGTGTATGTAATGTGGTCAGGGGTGTAATTTGGGTGGTCTTCAGTTTGCCGGCTGTCGGGGTCCCTGGTGCACAGCATACCAGCGCTGGAATCCCCACAGCCTGCATACCGACACCTTTTCTCCCTCTTGGGGATCCACGACTCCCTGGAGGGAGAACATAGTGTGGCGAGCGTAGCGAGCCCGCAAAAGGCTCGTTTTTGCTCGCCCAGCTGTCATTATGCCGTCGGTCAGGATTCTGGCTCCGCTATGCTGTGCGCTGGGACCCCGACAGCCCGTATGTATGTAGAGGGATGTAATATATTCTGGACATTAGGTAGCATGTAATAGGGTTGTAATATATGTTGGACATTAGGTGGCATGCAGAAGGGATGTAACATATGCAGGACCTTAGGCTGTCTGTAGTAGGGATGTAATATATGTCGGACATTAGGCTGCATGTAATAGGGATACATATGCTGGACATTGCACTGTATGTGTAATATGGTCCGGGGTGCAATGTATATATTCTTATGTATGTAGTAGGGATGTAACCGATGGATATTAGGCGGTATGTAATATGTATGTAATCTATGCTGGACATTAGGCGGTATGTAATATGTATGTAATTTATGCTGGACATTAGGTGGTATGTAGTAGGGATGTAATCTATGCTGGACACTAGGCGGTATGTAGTAGTGATGTAATATATGCTGGACATTAGGCTGTATGTAGTAGGGGTGTAATATATGCTGGACATTAGGCTGTATGTAGTAGGGGTGTAATATATGCTGGACATTAGGCGTTATGTAGTAGGGGTGTAATATATGCTGGACGTGAGGCTGTATGTAGTAGGTATGTAATATATGCTGGACATTAGGCGGCATGTAGCAGTGATGTAATATATGCTGGACATTGGGTTGTATGTAACAGGGATATCACATATGCTGGACATTAGGCTGTATGTAGAAGGGATGTAATATATTCTGGACATTAGGCAGCATGTAATAGGGTTGTAATATATGTTGGACATTAGGTGGCATGCAGAAGGGATGTAACATATGCAGGACCTTAGGCTGTCTGTAGTAGGGATGTAATATATGTCGGACATTAGGCTGCATGTAATAGGGATACATATGCTGGACATTGCACTGTATGTGTAATATGGTCCGGGGTGCAATGTATATATTCTTATGTATGTAGTAGGGATGTAACCGATGGATATTAGGCGGTATGTAATATGTATGTAATCTATGCTGGACATTAGGCGGTATGTAATATGTATGTAATTTATGCTGGACATTAGGTGGTATGTAGTAGGGATGTAATCTATGCTGGACACTAGGCGGTATGTAGTAGTGATGTAATATATGCTGGACATTAGGCTGTATGTAGTAGGGGTGTAATATATGCTGGACATTAGGCTGTATGTAGTAGGGGTGTAATATATGCTGGACATTAGGCGTTATGTAGTAGGGGTGTAATATATGCTGGACGTGAGGCTGTATGTAGTAGGTATGTAATATATGCTGGACATTAGGCGGCATGTAGCAGTGATGTAATATATGCTGGACATTGGGTTGTATGTAACAGGGATATCACATATGCTGGACATTAGGCTGTATGTAGAAGGGATGTAATATATTCTGGACATTAGGCAGCATGTAATAGGGTTGTAATATATGTTGGACATTAGGTGGCATGCAGAAGGGATGTAACATATGCAGGACCTTAGGCTGTCTGTAGTAGGGATGTAATATATGTCGGACATTAGGCTGCATGTAATAGGGATACATATGCTGGACATTGCACTGTATGTGTAATATGGTCCGGGGTGCAATGTATATATTCTTATGTATGTAGTAGGGATGTAACCGATGGATATTAGGCGGTATGTAATATGTATGTAATCTATGCTGGACATTAGGCGGTATGTAATATGTATGTAATTTATGCTGGACATTAGGTGGTATGTAGTAGGGATGTAATCTATGCTGGACACTAGGCGGTATGTAGTAGTGATGTAATATATGCTGGACATTAGGCTGTATGTAGTAGGGGTGTAATATATGCTGGACATTAGGCGTTATGTAGTAGGGGTGTAATATATGCTGGACGTGAGGCTGTATGTAGTAGGTATGTAATATATGCTGGACATTAGGCGGCATGTAGCAGTGATGTAATATATGCTGGACATTGGGTTGTATATAACAGGGATATCACATATGCTGGACACTAGGCTGTATGTAGAAGGGATGTAATATATTCTGGACATTAGGCAGCATGTAATAGGGTTGTAATATATGTTGGACATTAGGTGGCATGCAGAAGGGATGTAACATATGCAGGACCTTAGGCTGTATGTAGTAGGGATGTAATATATGTCGGACATTAGGCTGCATGTAATAGGGATACATATGCTGGACATTGCACTGTATGTGTAATATGGTCCAGGGTGCAATGTATTTTATTTATTTATTAGCAGTTTCTTATATAGCGCAGCATATTCCGTTGCGCTTTACAATTAGAACAACAATTATAGAACAAAACTGGGCAAAGACAGACAGACAGAGGTAGGAAGGCCCTGCTCGCAAGCTTACAATCTATAGGGAAATAGGCATTGATACACAAGGATAGATGCTACCTGTCACATAATGGTTCCCCAGGTTGCTAGGTTCTTAATGGGTTGTATATGATATGATCACCCAGCAATGTTGGAAGACAAAATGTGAGTTTATGTGGACTGTACAGAGGGGATGTAACTGGATAGGGAAGCATTGAAGGTTATGTGGGTGGGTCTGGAATTTGGTAGGCTTGTCTGAAGAGATGAGTTTTCAGAGAACGTTTAAAGGTTTGGAGACTAGAGGAGAGTCTTACTGTGCGTGGGAGTGCATTCCACAGAGTGGGTGAAGCCCGGGTAAAGTCCTGTAATTTTGAGTGGGAACAGGTAATACATGTGGATGAGAGATGTAGATCTTGTGCAGAGCGGAGAGGTCTGGTAGGGAGATATTTTGAGATGAGTGAGGAGATGTATGATGGTGCAGTTTGGTTAACAGCCTTGTATGTAAGTAAAAGTATTTTATTTTATATTTGACACGGTAGAAAACCGGTAACCAATGGAGGGACTGACAGAGCATATCAGCAGATGAAGAACGTCTGGCGAGGAAAATTAGCCTTGCAGCTGCATTTAAAATGGATTGAAGTCGTGATAGCCTATGTTTGGGAAGACCAGTAAGGAGACTATTACAATAATCAATGCGGGAGATGATGAGTGCATGGATTAGAGTTTTTGCAGTGTCTTGTGTAAGATAAGGGCGTATTTTGGATATGTTTTTAAGGTGCATGTAACATGATTTAGAGACAGATTGAATGTGTGGAACAAAGGACAGTTCAGAGTCAAGTGTGACACCTATGCAACGAGCTTGTGGGGTGGGGTGGATAGTTGCATTGTCAACAGTTCTAGAGATATCAGGTTGGTAACTACTCTTAGTTGGTGGGAAAATAATTAATTCGGTTTTGGAAATGTTGAGTTTGAGGTGGCGAGATGACATCCAAGATGAAATGGCAGACAGGCATCCAGTGACACGAGCCAATACTGGTGGTGACAAATCTGGGGAGGATAGGTAGATTTGAGTATCATCAGCGTACAAATGATACTGAAATCCAAAGGAGCTTATTAGTTTACCAAGAGAGGAGGTATAGATTGAGAAAAGCAGAGGACCTAAGACTGAGCCTTGCGGTGCTCCAACTGATAGAGGTAGACAAGAGGAGGTAGAATCAGAGAAGTGAACACTGAAAGAGCGATTAGATAGGTAGGATGAGAACCAAGAAAGGGCTGTGTCCTGAAGACCTAGGGATTGTAGTGTTTGTATGAGAAGAGAGTGGTCAACAGTGTCAAAAGCAGCAGAGAGATCTAGAAGAATAAGTAGTGTGTAATGACCTTTCCATCTAGCAGTGACTAGATCATTCACTACTTTGGTCAGTGCCGTCTCTGTGGAGTGTTGGGCACGAAAGCCTGACTGAAGTGGGTCCAATAAATTGTGCGAGTTAAGAAAGTGTGTAAGGCGAGTGTAGGCAAGTCTCTCAAGTAGCTTGGAGGGACTGGGTAGCTGAGAAATGGGACGGTAGTTAGAGAGTGTGTTTGGGTCAGAGTTGTGTTTTTTTAGAATGGGAGTAATCACTGCATGTTTAAACAGAGGGAAAGATACCAGTAGAGAGAGAGAGATTACAGATTTTAGTTAAGGTTGGGATAAGCACAGGAGACAAAGTTTTACTGACCTGTGAGGGTATAGTATCAAGAGGAGAGGTAGTGGAGTAGGAGGATGAAAAGAGTGTTGATACTTCATCTTCACTTGTGGGATCAAATGAAGAGAAAGTGCCAGAGGGTTCAGGTAGGGAATTGAGCAGGTCACTGGTTGAGTTAGAGCATACCATTTCCTCTCGGATTTTATCAATCTTATCCTTGAAGTAGGAAGCAAGTTCTTGTGCACGGATAGTAGCTAGTGGGGGAGGTGAGGGAGGGTAAAGAAGTGATTTAAATGTATTAAAAAGTCGCTTGGGGTTGTTGGCATGATAAGAGATGAGAGATTGGAAATATGTTTGTTTGGCAGTGTCCAGGGCCTGACGATAGGAGTGGTAGGTAGTCTTATATGTGAGAAAGTCACTTGGATTCTGAGATTTCCGCCACTGACGTTCTACTTTATGTGACAGTTTTTGTAGGTGTCTTGTTGATTTAGAGTGCCATGGTTGGCATCTGAGCCTACGTGGAGTGTGATGGGTAGCTGGAGCCACTTCATCAAGGGCACTCTCTAGGGTCTGGTGCAGGTGTAATACAGCAGTGTCAGGTGTGGTAAATGTAGAGATTGGTGAGAGCAGTTGTTGCAGAGAAGTGGAAAGTTGTTGAAAATGTATATTGTTAGTATTTCTGCAGGTTAGAGGAGGCTTGCTTGCTTTTAGTGTCATAGAGTTTAGAGTAATAGAAGAAATTGTGAAGGTGATCAGGTTGTGATCAGAGAGAGGGAAAGGAGTGTTAGTGAATTCGGAAACTGAGCAGAGCCTGGTGAACACAAGATCAAGGCAGTGGCCCTCATGGTGAGTAGAGGAGTCGGACCATTGTATATATTCTTATGTATGTAGTGGGGATGTAATCTATGCTGGACATTAGGCGGTATGTAATATGTATGTAATCTATGCTGGACATTAGGCGGTATGTAATATGTATGTAATATACGCTGGACTTTAGGCGGTATGTAGTGGGGATGTAATCTATGCTGGACATTAGGCTGTATGTAGTAAGAATGTAATATATGCTGGACATTAGGCTGTATGTAATATGTATGTAATCTATGCTGGACATTAGGTTGTATGTAGTAGGGATGTAATCTATGCGGGACATTAGGCGGTATGTAGTAGGGGATGTAATATATGCAGGACATAGGCTGTATGTAGTAGGTATGTAATATATGCTGGACGGACATTAGGCGGTATGTAGTAGGGATGTAATCTATGCTGGACACTAGGCGGTATGTAGTAGGAATGTAACCTATGCTGGACACTAGGCGGTATGTAGTAGGGAATGTAATATATGCTGGACATTAGGCTGTATGTAGTAGGGATGTAATCTATGCGGGACATTAGGCGGTATGTAGTAGGGGATGTAATATATGCTGGACATTAGGCGGTATGTAGTAGGGGTGTAATATAGGCTGGACATTAGGTTGTATGTAGTAGGTATATAATATATGCTGGACATTAGGTGGTATGTAGTAGTGATGTAATATATGCTGGACATTGGGTTGTATGTAACAGGGATATAACATATGCTGGACATTAGGCTGTATGTAGAAGGGATGTAATATATTCTGGACATTAGGCAGCATGTAATAGGGTTGTAATATATGTTGGACATTAGGTGGCATGCAGAAGGGATGTAACATATGCAGGACCTTAGGCTGTATGTAGTAGGGATGTAATATATGTCGGACATTAGGCTGCATGTAATAGGGATACATATGCTGGACATTGCACTGTATGTGTAATATGGTCCGGGGTGCAATGTATATATTCTTATGTATGTAGTAGGGATGTAACCTATGCTGGACACTAGGCGGTATGTAGTAGGGATGTAACCTATGCTGGACACTAGGTGGTATGTAGTAGGGATGTAACCTATGCTGGACATTAGGCTGTATGTAGTAGGGAATTTAATATATGCTGGACATTAGGCTGTATGTAGTAGGGATGTAATCTATGCAGGACATTATGCGGTATGTAGTAGGGGATGTAATATATGCTGGACACTAGGCGGTATGTAGTAGGGGTGTAATATATGCTGGACATTAGGTGGTATGTAATATATGCTGGACATTAGGTGATATGTAGTAGGGATGTAATATATGCTGGACATTGGGCTGTATGTAGTAGGGATTTAATCTATGCGGGGCATTAGGCGGTATGTAGTTGGGGATGTAATATGTGCTGGGCATTAGGCGGTATGTAGTAGGGATGTAATCTATGCTGGACATTAGGCTGTATGTAGTAGGGGATGTAATATATGCTGGACATTAGGCGGTATGTAGTAGTGGTGTAATATATGCTGGACATTAGGCGGTATGTAGTAGGGGATGTAATATATGCTGGATATTAGGAGGTATGTAGTAGGGATGTAATCTAGGCTGGACATTAGGCGGTATGTAGTAGTGATGTAATCTATGCTGGACATTAGGCAGTATGTAGTAGGGATGTAATCTAGGCTGGACATTAGGCGGTATGTAGTAGGGGATGTAATATATGCTGGACATTAGGTGGTATGTAGTAGGGATGTACTCTATGCTGGACATTAGGGTGTATGTAGTAGGGGTGTTATCTATGCTGGACATTAGGGTGTATGTAGTAGCGATGTAATCTATGCTGGACATTAGGCTGTATGTAGTAGGGGATGTAATATATGCTGGACATTAGGTGGTATGCAGTAGGGATGTAATCTATGCTGGACATTAGGCTGTATGTAGTAGGGGATGTAATATATGCTGGACATTAGATGGTATGTAGTAGGGGATGTAATATATGATGGACATTAGGCGGTATGTAGTTGTGATGTAATCTATGCTGGACATTAGGCAGTATGTAGTAGGGATGTAACCTATGCTGGACATTAGGCTGTATGTAGTAGAGGCTGTAATATATGCTGGACATTAGGCTGTATGTAGTAGTGGTGTAATCTATGCTGGACATTAGGGTGTATGTAGTAGGGATGTAATCTAGGCTGGACATTAGGCTGTATGTAGTAGGGATGTAATCTAGGCTGGACATTAGGCTGTATGTAGTAGGGATGTAATATATGCTGGACATTAGGCTGTATGTAATAAATTTTTTGCCATATGACAGAGTTGAAGATTTACTCTTTCGCCATGGAATTGTCATAGAGGACCATTATCACCTGCTGCACGGACACTATGAGCTCCGCAGGTACGTGAGAGACGGGAACACAGGACATCAGCAGTAAATAAGCCCCTAAACGGACAGAAAACCTGATGTAATCAGCGCCTGTCCTAGTGTATGAATTGTATTAACCTCTGTCTGTTCCCTCCACCTCTCTTCCTCTAATACTTCAGCCAAATCCCAGAGCGCTGTCTCTGCCAAGATAAAAAAAATTGCGTCCAGTTACTGTGGATTGCTAAAGCCACGTATTCCCTGGTAGCAATCTCCAGCTGCAATGTAATAATCTGACACAAGATGTGACATTAATCATTTAGTGTCCAGGACAGAGGCTGCCTCGCTCAGTCTCTTTCTCCCACCAAGAGGCTCAGGATGGATCTTATTAAATGAACTGCTGGCGGCTGATACTCAGTTTGTCCTTTTTCATTTTCAGGTGTTTTGCTAAAAGCTGCCTATTTTACCCATCTGTCAGGCTGCGGGCCTACAGAACCTGCGCCGGTCCTCTGGTAGAATATCATTTTATTTTCTGAATAAAGTTTTCCATGCTGAAAGACTTCATAAAAAGACGTGCCGAAACATACAACCCAAATCCGCCATATAGGAGGTAATAAGTGCAATTCCTGACCGAGGCCTTATCTGTGTGGGGTTTGTATGTCCCCCATCTGCGTGTGTTTTACTCCCACAATCCAAAAAAACACTGGTACTTTAATTGGCTTCTAATGTGTGTGTCCATGTGATAGGGAATATAGGGGGTCATTCCGAGTTGATCGCTCGCTAGCTAGTTTTAGCAGCCGTGCAAACGCTATGCCGCCGCCCACTGGGGGAGTGTATTTTAGCTTTGCAGAAGTGAGAACGCAAGTGCAGCCGAGCTCTGCAAAAACAGTTTGTGCAGTTCCAGAGTATCTCTGAACCATACTTGCCTACTCTCCCGGAATGGCCGGGAGGCTCCCGAAAATCGGGTGACCCTCCCGGCCCCCCGGAAGAGCAGGCAAGTCTCCCGATTTGCGGGGTCCCCCCTGCCCTTCCGCCCACTTAGTGTGTAAAGTGGGCGGTCCGGGCAGTCGATGACGCGATTCTTGCTGAATCGTGTCATCATAGCCACGCCCCCTGCAGTGTAATGCCGGTGATCGCGGCATTACATAGCGGGGGGCGTGGCTTTAAGGAGACGTCACCGTGACCACGCCCCTGTCCCGCCCTTGCTCCGCCCCGTTCCTTCCTTGCTCCGCCTCCGGTCAACCCCCTCCTTTACGTCACAGCCTCTCCTGCCCGCTTGCTGAGCCGACCTGGCTGCTCTCTCCTGCACAGAGCAGCCAGAATGTCGGTAAGTATGCTCTGAACCTACTCAGCGCTTGCGATCACTTCAGCCTATTTGTGTCCGGATTTTACGTCATAACCCCGCCCAGCGAACGCCCAGCCACGCCTGCATTTTTTTCAGACACGCCTGCGTTTTTGCAAACACTCCCTGAAAACGGTCAGTTGACACCCAGAAACGCCCCCTTCCTGTAAATCTTCTTGCGACCGTCAGTGCGACTGAAAACTTCGCTACAACCTGTGCACAACCACGACGGGCTTTGTACCCGTACGACGCGCGTGTGCGTTGCGGTGCATATGCATGCGCAGAAATGCAGATTTTTAGCCTGATCGCTGCGCTGCGAACTGCAGCTAGCGATCAACTCGGAATGACCCCCATAGGACATTAGCCAGCAATTAAAGGAAGCAATTGGGTAAATCCATGCTGCACTGCAGGTGGGGCAGATGTAACAGAGTTAGATTTGGGTGAGGTGTGTTCAAACTGAAATTTAAATTGCAGTGTAAAAATAAAGCAGCCAGTATTTACCCTGCACAGAAACAATATAACCCACCCAAATCTAACTCTCTCTGCACATGTTACATCTGCCCCACCTGCAGTGCACATGGTTTTATCCAATTGCTACTGTATGCCGCAGACCCGCAGCACCCATACTTCTCCCTCACGTACGCTGGTAAAGCGTCACCCGGAGAGGTTATTGCAGATGTGGGCGCCTCTCCTCGGGTTCTGCTCATAGGCCACCAGCAGTCACCTCAGAAAGCCGGGGCTGCCCCTTAGCCGGTCACTTGTCTGCCGTGTGCACAGAGACCCCACTGATGACTAGAATACAGGATTTGATGCGACTACTAGAGTTCTATTCTTCTCCGCAGTCTCACCTGTGCATGTATTTATACCTCCCCCATCAGCGCTTTATGTAGCTGCAAGTTTTCTGGGATCTTTACAAATGCAATTTTCTGCCAGTGTCTGAGCCGTGAGGGATAAATGAAAATAATCATCTTCCATTTTCCAGTCCATGAGATTATATTATAGACGTTGTTAGGCTACAGGGCAGCTGTTATCCAGCAATTGGTCGTGCTTATTGCAGCACCAGAAATTGCCTGATGAGTAGTTGCTCCCTGGGACTGTTCAGATCCACCAGTGACCCCCAGTACTCCCACAGGGGCTGCTATCGGCCCGGCTGGCCCATTCCCCCTATTACAGCTGCTCCAAATCCACCAGTGACCCCCAGTACTCCCACAGGGGCTGCTATCAGCCCGGCTGGCCCATTCCCCCTATTACAGCTGCTCCAAATCCACCAGTGACCCCCAGTACTCACACAGGGGCTGCTATCAGCCCGGCTGGCCCATTCCCCCTATTACAGCTGCTCCAAATCCACCAGTGACCCCCAGTACTCACACAGGGGCTGCTATCAGTCCGGCTGGCCCATTCCCCCTATTACAGCTGTTCCAGATCCACCAGTGACCCCCAGTACTCCCACAGGGGCTGCTATCAGTCCTGCTGGCCCATTCCCTCTATTACAGCTGCTCCAGATCCACCAGTGACCCCCAGTACTCCCACAGGGGCTGCTATCAGTCCTGACTGGCCCATTCCCCCTATTACAGCTGTTCCAGATCCACCAGTGACCCCCAGTACTCCCACAGGGGCTGCTATCAGTCCTGCTGGCCCATTCCCCCTATTACAGCTGTTCCAGATCCACCAGTGACCCCCAGTACTCCCACAGGGGCTGCTATCCGTCCTGACTGGCCCATTCCCCCTATTACAGCTGCTCCAGATCCACCAGTGACCCCCAGTACTCCCACAGGGTCTGCTATCAGCCCGGCTGGCCCATTCCCTCTATTACAGCTGCTCCAGATCCACCAGTGACCCCCAGTACTCCCACAGGGTCTGCTATCAGCCCGGCTGGCCCATTCCCTCTATTACAGCTGCTCCAGATCCACCAGTGACCCCCAGTACTCCCACAGGGGCTGCTATCAGTCCTGCTGGCCCATTCCCCCTATTACAGCTGTTCCAGATCCACCAGTGACCCCCAGTACTCCCACAGGGGCTGCTATCCGTCCTGACTGGCCCATTCCCCCTATTACAGCTGCTCCAGATCCACCAGTGACCCCCAGTACTCCCACAGGGGCTGCTATCAGTCCTGCTGGCCCATTCCCCCTATTACAGCTGCTCCAGATGCACCAGTGACCCCCAGTACTCCCACAGGGGCTGCTATCAGTCCTGCTGGCCCATTCCCCCTATTACAGCTGCTCCAGATCCACCAGTGACCCCCAGTACTCCCACAGGGGCTGCTATCCGTCCTGACTGGCCCATTCCCCCTATTACAGCTGCTCCAGATCCACCAGTGACCCCCAGTACTCCCACAGGGGCTGCTATCAGTCCTGCTGGCCCATTCCCCCTATTACAGCTGCTCCAGATCCACCAGTGACCCCCAGTACTCCCACAGGGGCTGCTATCCGTCCTGACTGGCCCATTCCCCCTATTACAGCTGCTCCAGATCCACCAGTGACCCCCAGTACTCCCACAGGGGCTGCTATCAGCCCGGCTGGCCCATTCCCCCTATTACAGCTGCTACAGATCCACCAGTGACCCCCAGTACTCCCACAGGGGCTGCTATCAGTCCGGCTGGCCCATTCCCCCTATTACAGCTGCTCCAGACCCACCAGTGACCCCCAGTACTCCCACAGGGGCTGCTATCAGTCCTGCTGGCCCATTCCCTCTATTACAGCTGCTCCAGATTCACCAGTGACCCCCAGTGCTCCCACAGGGGCTGCTATCAGTCCTGACTGGCCCATTCCCCTATTACAGCTGTTCCAGATCCACCAGTGACCCCCAGTACTCCCACAGGGGCTGCTATCAGCCCGGCTGGCCCATTCCCCCTATTACAGCTGCTCCAGATCCACCAGTGACCCCCAGTACTCCCACAGGGGCTGCTATCAGTCCTGCTGGCCCATTCCCCCTATTACAGCTGTTCCAGATCCACCAGTGACCCCCAGTACTCCCACAGGGGTTGATATCAGTCCTGACTGGCCCATTCCCCCTATTACAGCTGTTCCAGATCCACCAGTGACCCCCAGTACTCCCACAGGGGCTGCTATCAGTCCTGACTGGCCCATTCCCCCTATTACAGCTGTTCCAGATCCACCAGTGACCCCCAGTACTCCCACAGGGGCTGCTATCCGTCCTGACTGGCCCATTCCCCCTATTACAGCTGCTCCAGATCCACCAGTGACCCCCAGTACTCCCACAGGGGCTGCTATCAGCCCGGCTGGCCCATTCCCCCTATTACAGCTGCTACAGATCCACCAGTGACCCCCAGTACTCCCACAGGGGCTGCTATCGGCCCGGCTGGCCCATTCCCCCTATTACAGCTGCTCCAGATCCACCAGTGACCCCCAGTACTCCCACAGGGGCTGCTATCAGTCCTGACTGGCCCATTCCCCTATTACAGCTGTTCCAGATCCACCAGTGACCCCCAGTACTCCCACAGGGGCTGCTATCAGCCCGGCTGGCCCATTCCCCCTATTACAGCTGCTCCAGATCCACCAGTGACCCCCAGTACTCCCACAGGGGCTGCTATCAGTCCTGCTGGCCCATTCCCCCTATTACAGCTGTTCCAGATCCACCAGTGACCCCCAGTACTCCCACAGGGGTTGATATCAGTCCTGACTGGCCCATTCCCCCTATTACAGCTGTTCCAGATCCACCAGTGACCCCCAGTACTCCCACAGGGGCTGCTATCAGTCCTGACTGGCCCATTCCCCCTATTACAGCTGTTCCAGATCCACCAGTGACCCCCAGTACTCCCACAGGGGCTGCTATCCGTCCTGACTGGCCCATTCCCCCTATTACAGCTGTTCCAGATCCACCAGTGACCCCCAGTACTCCCACAGGGGCTGCTATCAGTCCTGACTGGCCCATTCCCCCTATTACAGCTGCTCCAGATCCACCAGTGACCCCCAGTACTCCCACAGGGGCTGCTATCAGTCCTGCTGGCCCATTCCCTCTATTACAGCTGCTCCAGATCCACCAGTGACCCCCAGTACTCCCACAGGGACTGCTATCCGTCCTGACTGTCCCATTCCCCCTATTACAGCTGCTCCAGATCCACCAGTGACCCCCAGTGCTCCCACAGGGGCTGCTATCGGCCCGGCTGGCCCATTCCCCCTATTACAGCTGCTCCAGATCCACCAGTGACCCCAGTACTCCCACAGAGTCTGCTATCAGCCCGGCTGGCCCATTCCCCCTATTACAGCTGCTACAGATCCACCAGTGACCCCCAGTACTCCCACAGGGGCTGCTATCCGTCCTGACTGGCTCATTCCCCCTATTACAGCTGCTCCAGATCCACCAGTGACCCCCAGTACTCCCACAGGGGCTGCTATCCGTCCTGACTGGCCCATTCCCCTTATTACAGCTGCTCCAGATCCACCAGTGACCCCCAGTACTCCCACAGGGTCTGCTATCAGCCCGGCTGGCCCATTCCCTCTATTACAGCTGCTCCAGATCCACCAGTGACCCCCAGTACTCCCACAGGGGCTGCTATCCGTCCTGACTGACCCATTCCCCCTATTACAGCTGCTACAGATCCACCAGTGACCCCCAGTACTCCCACAGGGGCTGCTATCCGTCCTGCTGGCCCATTCCCCCTATTACAGCTGCTACAGATCTACCAGAGACCCCCAGTACTCCCACAGGGGCTGCTATCAGTCCTGCTGGCCCATTCCCCCTATTACAGCTGCTCCAGATCCACCAGTGACCCCCAGTTCTCCCACAGGGGCTGCTATCAGTCCTGACTGGCCCATTCCCCCTATTACAGCTGCTCCAGATCCACCAGTGACCCCCAGTGCTCCCACAGGGGCTGCTATCGGCCCGGCTGGCCCATTCCCCCTATTACAGCTGCTCCAGATCCACCAGTGACCCCCAGTACTCCCACAGGGGCTGCTATCAGCCCGGCTGGCCCATTCCCCCTATTACAGCTGCTACAGATCCACCAGTGACCCCCAGTACTCCCACAGGGGCTGCTATCGGCCCGGCTGGCCCATTCCCCCTATTACAGCTGCTCCAGATCCACCAGTGACCCCCAGTACTCCCACAGGGGCTGCTATCAGTCCTGACTGGCCCATTCCCCCTATTACAGCTATTCCAGATCCACCAGTGGCCCCCCAGTACTTCCACAGGGGCTGCTATCAGCCCGGCTGGCCCATTCCCTCTATTACAGCTGCTCCAGATCCACCAGTGACCCCCAGTACTCCCACAGGGGCTGCTATCGGCCCGGCTGGCCCATTCCCCCTATTACAGCTGCTCCAGATCCACCAGTGACCCCCAGTACTCCCACAGGGGCTGCTATCAGTCCTGCTGGCCCATTCCCTCTATTACAGCTGCACCAGATCCACCAGTGACCCCCAGTACTCCCACAGGGGCTGCTATCAGTCCTGCTGGCCCATTCCCTCTATTACAGCTGCACCAGATCCACCAGTGACCCCCAGTACTCCCACAGGGGCTGCTATCAGTCCTGCTGGCCCATTCCCCCTATTGCAGCTGCTCCAGATCCACCAGTGACCCCCAGTACTCCCACAGGGGCTGCTATCAGCCCGGCTGGCCCATTCCCTCTATTACAGCTGCTCCAGATCCACCAGTGACCCCCAGTACTCCCACAGGGGCTGCTATCAGTCCTGCTGGCCCATTCCCTCTATTACAGCTGCACCAGATCCACCAGTGACCCCCAGTACTCCCACAGGGGCTGCTATCAGTTCTGCTGGCCCATTCCCTCTATTACAGCTGCACCAGATCCACCAGTGACCCCCAGTACTCCCACAGGGGCTGCTATCAGTCCTGCTGGCCCATTCCCTCTATTACAGCTGCACCAGATCCACCAGTGACCCCCAGTACTCCCACAGGGGCTGCTATCAGTCCTGCTGGCCCATTCCCCCTATTACAGCTGCTCCAGATCCACCAGTGACCCCCAGTACTCCCACAGGGGCTGCTATCAGTCCTGCTGGCCCATTCCCCCTATTGCAGCTGCTCCAGATCCACCAGTGACCCCCAGTACTCCCACAGGGGCTGCTATCAGTCCTGCTGGCCCATTCCCTCTATTACAGCTGCACCAGATCCACCAGTGACCCCCAGTACTCCCACAGGGGCTGCTATCAGTCCTGCTGGCCCATTCCCCCTATTACAGCTGCTCCAGATCCACCAGTGACCCCCAGTACTCCCACAGGGGCTGCTATCAGTCCTGACTGGCCCATTCCCCCTATTACAGCTGTTCCAGATCCACCAGTGACCCCCAGTACTCCCACAGGGGCTGCTATCAGCCCGGCTGGCCCATTCCCTCTATTACAGCTGCTCCAGATCCACCAGTGACCCCCAGTACTCCCACAGGGGCTGCTATCAGTCCTGCTGGCCCATTCCCTCTATTACAGCTGCACCAGATCCACCAGTGACCCCCAGTACTCCCACAGGGGCTGCTATCAGTCCTGCTGGCCCATTCCCTCTATTACAGCTGCACCAGATCCACCAGTGACCCCCAGTACTCCCACAGGGGCTGCTATCAGTCCTGCTGGCCCATTCCCCCTATTGCAGCTGCTCCAGATCCACCAGTGACCCCCAGTACTCCCACAGGGGCTGCTATCAGCCCGGCTGGCCCATTCCCTCTATTACAGCTGCTCCAGATCCACCAGTGACCCCCAGTACTCCCACAGGGGCTGCTATCAGTCCTGCTGGCCCATTCCCTCTATTACAGCTGCACCAGATCCACCAGTGACCCCCAGTACTCCCACAGGGGCTGCTATCAGTCCTGCTGGCCCATTCCCTCTATTACAGCTGCACCAGATCCACCAGTGACCCCCAGTACTCCCACAGGGGCTGCTATCAGTCCTGCTGGCCCATTCCCTCTATTACAGCTGCACCAGATCCACCAGTGACCCCCAGTACTCCCACAGGGGCTGCTATCAGTCCTGCTGGCCCATTCCCCCTATTACAGCTGCTCCAGATCCACCAGTGACCCCCAGTACTCCCACAGGGGCTGCTATCAGTCCTGCTGGCCCATTCCCCCTATTGCAGCTGCTCCAGATCCACCAGTGATCCTCAGTGCTACCAGGTCGGCAGTAGGGGGAATGGGGTCCCCCTATTGCCTGCCTAGTATAATCTGAGCCGCTATCGGACCAGCTGGCCCATTTGGCCCTATGGGAACTGCTTATTAGCTAGGCCAATTCCACAATTCCACCTGCAGCTGCCTCTCTCTATACTTATGATTTGTTCTTGGTTAACACAGGACTTGTTGGAATTCACCCAGATAAACTTATGGTTTTTTTTCTTTTTCAAGATAAAGCTACACTCACCCTTGGGTCCCTCTATTTGGGGAGGGGGGGGGGGGGGGGGGGTAATATTGGACAGTGGGGCGATAGTATGCACGGTTGTTGGTTGGCTCAGTATAATATGCTGGAGCAATGTGGATGTTAGAACTGCTGGACACTTGGGTGTTGCGTTATTATTATTATTTATTATTATTATTATTATTATTATTATTATTACATTTTATTTATAAGGCGCCACATGTGTTTCGCAGCGCCGTACAAAGGACAGTACAGGGGACAAAACATTGCATTACAGTAAATAAATAACAGAAATAGAGTACAGGTAACAGAGCACCACACATTCTCAAGACATAGTACAGCTAAGATGTAAGCATTGATGGAGTGATCATCGTACTACTAGAGGCTGGTGGCCATAGATGGAGATGAGCCTTTACTAGCAGGATAAAGATGGTCGCTGAGTAGGGGAGAGCTGCGAGTGAAATGCGTCGAGACGAGGGCTTAGATAACAAGAGGAACGAGGGCCCTGCTCTGAAGAGCAAACAATCTAGTGGAGAGGGGCGACAGACAGAAGACATGAGGTGCAAGCAAGCGGGAGGTAGCCTGGTGGCAGTATGCAAGCAAAGCTGAGATGTTCATGGCATGGGGCAGGGGGGATGGAGGAGCAGCCTCAGGACTGGGTTATGCATCGGGAGGGTATGCTTTGATGAATAGGTGGGTTTTTAGTGCCCGTTTGAAGCTTTGCAAGGTCGGGGAGAGTCTAATGGAGAGGAGGGGTGCGTTCCACTGAAGGGGTGCAGCACGGGCAAAATCCTGAACTCGTGCATGGGAAGCAGTGACCAGGGCGGTGGAGAGGCGACGGTCATTAGTCGACCGTAGGGGGCGCGAGGGAGTATGAAGGGTAAGGAGGTTGGAGATGTAGGGAGCAGTGGAATTAGAGATGGCCTTGTATGTGAGGGTGAGGAGTTTGAAGAGGATTCTGTAGGGGAATGGGAGCCAGTGTAGATTTTGTCGAAGGGGAGTGGCAGAAGTGGAGCGGCGGGAGAGGAAGATGAGCCTAGCTGCGGAGTTCAGGACAGATTGGAGGGGAGCAAGATGGGAGCGAGGCCAGTGCGGAGAACATTGCAGTAGTCATGTCGTGAGATGACCAGTGAGTGGATTATGAGTTTAGTTGCACTCTGGGAGAGATATGGCCTGATGCGAGCAATGTTGCGTAGCTGGAAACGACAAGATTGTGCCAGAGCTTGGATGTGGGATGCAAAGGAGAGGGAGGAGTCAAGAGTGACGCCCAAGCAGCGGAGTTCGGGAACGGGGGAGATGGTGGTGTTGTCAACAATGATGGAGATATTGGTCGGGGGTGTTGCTCTGGATGGGGGGAAGATGATGAGTTCAGTTTTGTCCATGTTGAGCTTTAGAGAGCGTTCAGACATCCAGGAGGAGATTGAGGAGAGGCAGCTGGAAACCTGAGAGAGGACAGAGGAGGACAGATCAGGAGATGAGAGGTAGAGTTGTGTGTCATCGGCATAGAGGTGGTATTGAAGGCCAAATGAGTTAATGGGCGCACCCAGGGAAGAGGTGTACAGGGAGAACAGAAGGGGTCCAAGGACAGAACCCTGAGGGACACCAACAGGAAGGATGGAAGGGTGTGAGGTGGTGCTGGAGGCAGACACAGAGAAGGAGCGGTTAGTTAGGTAAGATGAAAACCAGTCAAGGACAGTGCTAGAGAGGCCAGCGTTTTGGAGTGTGAGGAGGAGGAGAGGATGATCTATGGTGTCAAAGGCAGCAGAGAGGTCCAGAAGGATGAGCAGAGAGAAGTGGCCCCTGGATTTGGCCGAAAGCAGGTCATTGGTGACTTTCACCAGGGCAGTCTCAGTTGAGTGGAGTGGGCGAAAGCCAGATTGTAGTGGATCGAGGATGGAGTTGTCAGAGAGGTAGCGTGTGAGATGGCTGTAGACCAGTCGTTCAAGTAATTTGGAGGCGAAAGGGAGAAGAGAGATGGGGTGGTAGTTAGTGGGTGATGAGGGGTCGAGGTTGGGTTTTTTGAGAATAGGTGAGACCAGAGCATGTTTGAATGGCGAGGGGAAGATGCCGGTAAAGAGGGACAGGTTAAAGAGGTGAGCAAGGTGGGAGCAGGCAGTGGGGGAGAGGGAGCGGAGAAGATGGGAGGAAAGGGGGTCCAGGGGGCAGGTGGAGGGGGGGGGGTAAGATGAGGGAGCGGACTTCCTTTTTTGAAGTGGGACGGAAGGAGGACAGGGTGGGATAGATGGAGGGGAGGGATAAAGGGGGCAGGGGGGTAGCAGAGGGGTGACGGCGGGAGATGTCGTGTTGGATGTCCTCAATTTTGGAGATGAAGCAGGAGGAAAAGTCAATGACAGTGAGGGAGGAGCGGAGGAGGAGGGGGGCGAAGGAGAGTGTTGAAAGTTTCAAAGAGACGGCGTGGACAGGAGGACTGAGAAGAGATGAGTGCTTGGAAAAAGGATTGCTTGGCGAGGGAAAGAGCAGAGCTGTAGGAGGAGAGAATAAACTTGAAATGGAGGAAGTCTGGCAGAGAGTGAGATTTCCTCCAGGACCGTTCAGCAGAGCGTGAGCATTTTTGTAAGAAACGTGTTAGTTTGGTGTGCCAGGGTTGGGGTTTGGAGCGGCGGAGGGGGACAGAGGAGAGGGGGGCCACAGAGTCGAGAGCAGCGGTTAGGGAAGAGTTATAGAGGGAGGCTGCCTGGTTGGGACAAGTTATAGTGGAAAGAGGAGATAGCAAAGTCTCGAGGGAGGACATGAAAGTGGGGTCGAGAGACCCGAGATTGCGTCTGGTGGTGATGGGTCTGGACGTGGAGAGGAGGAAGGAGGATGAGAGGGTGAAAGAAAGCAGATGGTGGTCAGAGAGAGGGAAGGAAGAGTTTGAGAAATCAGAGATCACATCGGTGGGTGAAGACAAGGTCGAGGGAGTGGCTGAGATTGTGAGTAGGAGTTGGAGGTCCATTGAGAAAGTCCAAAGGAGGTGGAAAGGGCGAGAAGATTAGTGGAAGCAGCATTAGTGATGTCAATAGGGATGTTAAAGTCACCGAGGATGACAGAGGGGAGGTCGGAGGAGAGAAAGTGGGGAAGCCAGGCAGCAAAGTTGTCAAGGAAAGGTGAACAGTGGCCAGGGTGGCGGTAGATCACTGCCACAAGGAGGTGAATGGGGTAGAAGAGGCGGATAGTGTGGACCTCGAAGGTAGAGAAGGTGAAGGAGGGCTCAGGTGGGATGACACGAAAGGTGCAGTTAGGGGAGAGAAGGATGCCCACGCCTCCACCCTGGCGACCATCAGGTCTGACCGTGTGGGTGAAGGAGAGGCCTCCATAGGAGAGGGCAGCAGGGGAGGTGGTGTCAGAGGAGGAGAGCCAGGTTTCAGTGATGGCGAGAAGGTGAAAAGAGTGGGAGATGAAGAGGTCGTGGATAGTTGGCAGCTTGTTGCAGATTGATCTAGCATTCCAGAGTGCACAGGAGAAAGGAAGGGAGGGGACAGGGGAGATAGGGATAAGGTTGGCTGGGTTCTGAATGCATGCGGGTGATCTGGAAATTGGGGGGTGAGACCTGGCAGTGAGGATTGGTATGTGACAGGATCGAGGAGCTATAATTTGGTACAGTAGTGTTCAGAGGAATAGAATGGTGTGGGTGTAATATAGAATGAACAAGGAGAATGTGGGGTGTAATGTAAGCAAAAGACAGGGCAAACAGAATTTTAAGAAATAATGGAAGGAACGGAAAGGCTGAGATGGATACACAGTGGTTGTAGATTGTGTAAATGAGAGTGTGAGCAATGTGTGAGAGCAGTAGGGCTGCGTCTTAATCAGACAGGTAGTTCAGTGTCCAGGCTGTGCAGGCTGCAGGCATTACTGGTAGTGGTATAGGTAACTCACTGTAGTCTGTTGTTCGCAGTTCTTTTGTGGAGGTGGGGGGAGATAGTCGGCTGTCCTTCTGTTTCTCTCCTGTTTCTCTCCGTATATCTCCAAAGATTATATCATACTTTGCACCATGCTTGCCTACATTGTATTTCTCCTCTCCGGGAGAAGCCCGGAGAGGAGACGCTGCAGGAGTATTCGGGGGGGCGGGGGCGGACTGTGACATCACTAAGCCCCGCCCCTGCATCGAAAAATGCCACGATTTGCGGGTCCGTGGGAAGGGGGCTGGGCTAAAATGACGCGATTTGCGGGTCCGTGGGAAGGGGGCTGGGCTAAAATGACGCGATTTGAGTCATTTTAACCCCTTCTCCACCCGACAGACCCGCGAATACAGGAGATTTTCTCTCCATCCTGCTCGCATCACTAGGATGCGGGAGACCTGACCACTCTTCCGGGGTTGCGGGGGGCTACCCCAAAAAACGGGAGCCTCCCGCAGCTTTCGGGAGAGTAGGTAAGTATGCTTTGCACTAACATACTTAGCAACAAAAGATGCTTGCAGCCTTGATCTATACTAGTTAAATAACCATGCAGACATGGATACAGGGTTAATTGATAGCAGCCCCCACCCTCTGAAAACTCCACCCACAACAAAAGGTTGCCTCAAGGTGTGAACAAACCAATATACCCCCACTAATACACAGTGAGAACAGACTATAGTCTGGCCTAGAAATCACTAATTAAAGATTATATGCTGTACACTAGGGAGCTGTGTCACACCCTGGCCATTTAGCGAGTGTTGTCTGTACCCGCATGCATTAACCACTAGGACAGTGGCCACACTTATGACTGATGTGTGGGTGCAGTAAGTATCCTGTATTTTAGAGCTTTATCCAGCATGTGGAGTGTGGAATAAAGGCCCTCATTCCGAGTTATACTAAAAAACACAGGAGAGCGGTCCTCGAGCGCTGCTAGATATTTTTAACCTAGCCTTTTGGGCAAAGTTCTGTGGGTATATATAAAGAAAGATCACCACACCACATAATATTCAATATTTCAATGTCTTCTAGAATCTTTCCAGAGGTAGACTTTAGAACTCACCATTAAACAGTGAGATGCGTGCACATAAAGGTATCTTTACTTGGTATTAAATTCATTCATGGTACACTTTTCTCATATGGAACAACACTCACCTGGGTCAAAAGACCCTATATGCATAGAAAGGTTTCTTTCTCCTCAAGATATCCTTCACGGTACCTCCCAGTCAAATGGATGCACAGGATAAGATCCACAATAGATTTTAAGAGGACTTTATTTGTTTAAAAAAGATCCATAAACCGTCCATGTATAAAAAATTTTAATAATGTATAAAAAATAAATACAAATAGGACTAACAAAACCTGGAAGGCATAAGATTTTATATCACTCTATACCCTAAGGCCGGTGGAAATGCAAAAAATAAGGAGCTGGACTTATTCACCTAATTGTTCCCGGGAAAAACAAACAAGGGACCCACAAAAAACTCCTTAAATTTAGATGGTATGCAAACCACGATGAAAAAAAGCCAATAGGTAAGTAGCGAGTGAATCCCAATCTCCAGGATACCTCAACACCAACGCGTTTCGGAAATGCTTTCCTTCCTCAGGGTGTAGAGTCATACAAAACCAGACTGGGTATTTATACCCTATAACATAGATCACATGATAATACCCACCAATCATATTTCAAATACCGTATAATCATATAAAGACCTATTATTTCAATACACAATTATATCCTATAATCTTTTAATACAATTACACAGAAAATCAACTCCAATCCTCCTTGTTTTCATAGTTATAAATCACATTTTACACTTAAAAGTAATTAATTGGTAAAACCCAAACAATGATCCGGACTTATGGAATGTATTATTCTCATGCTAGTTCATAGGATACAGTCCAATCCATCTAAATAGTCAAGTCCATATGTTTCCGATGGCCATATACCCATAAGTCTTTGTAATTCCCGCCAAAGAGATGTGCCTGATGGTCGTCATGGAAACGTCTCCTTTGTTACCGGAAAGAGTCATCAGTACGGGTCCAGGCGCTTCCCGTCAACGGAAATGGTCATCGTTCTGTAATTTTATTGTTGAAAAAGGATATGAGGGATGCTATTGAAAAAATAAAAGAGGAGGTATCATTTCAAGATAGAACATTGAGTTTGAAAGGAAAAAACAAGAAGGGTCAGAATGATATAAGAGAGACCATCCCTTTCATTACAGGCTTTAATAGCCAACATAAACAGATAGAGGGTATCATTAGGAGACATTGGGGAGGACTTAGTAGAGATCCCCTATTGAAATCATACATTTCGGAATGTCCGAGATTCGTATATAGGAAAGCACGTAACCTAAAGAATAACATGGTTAGAAGTGCGATATCTGTCCCTAAGATTATGACAAGGAATAAATCAAAGGGCTTCTACCGGTGCGGCATATGTCAAATGTGCCGCACATGTGGAAGCAAAGACAATAAAATTACAGAGTATAGATCTAATAATAAAGGCAAGGTTTACCCTATAAATGACTTTATTACGTGCAACACGAAGGACGTTGTGTATCTTCTGGAATGCACATATAAGGCTCAATATGTTAGTCATACATCCCGCATGTTAAAAATAAGATTGGGTGAACATGTGCGTAATGTTAAAAAGGGCTTAGAGACACATAATGTATCCCTGCACTTTAAGGAAATACACAGATGTGACATTAAAAATATGGTCAGCTTTTGTGGAATAAAAACTGTCAAGTCTAATTGGAGAGTCATTAATAGGGAAGAAACCTTAGCCAGGGAAGAGATGAGGAGTATATACGAACTCAAGACTTTAGTCCCAAGAGGACTTAATATTGAGTTCGAAACTAAATGGTTCTTGTAATACTATAATTGTTGTTTTAAAGATCAACATTTGTTTCATGTTTAAATTTTGATCGTGAATGGATAAGTATAGGTGCACTGTATATATGACTGATTTTGTCTCTTATCATGTTTTTTTCCCCATGTGTCCATCTATATGATCTCTGTGTCATTTGCGTTCCAACGAGCGGGTTATCGCTTCTTGTTTGTGTTCCACAAGCAGGAAGTGATGTCGCGAGGTTTCTGGAATAGAAAGATTGTCATGTTAACCATGACTAGTTTAAGAACGATGACCATTTCCGTTGACGGGAAGCGCCTGGACCCGTACTGATGACTCTTTCCGGTAACAAAGGAGATGTTTCCATGACGACCATCAGGCACGTCTCTTTGGCGGGAATTACAAAGACTTATAGGTATACGGCCATCGGAAACATATGGACTTGACTATTTAGATCAGGCCTGGCCAACCTGTGGCTCTCCAGATGTAGTGAAACTACACATCCCAGCATGCCCTGCCACAGTTTTAGCATTCCCTAATAGCAAAACTGTGGCAAGGCATGATGGGACTTGTAGTTTTACAACAGCTGGAGAGCCACAGGTTGGCCAGGCCTGATTTAGATGGATTGGACTGTATCCTATGAACTAGCATGAGAATAATACATTCCATAAGTCCGGATCATTGTTTGGGTTTTACCAATTAATTACTTTTAAGTGTAAAATGTGATTTATAACTATGAAAACAAGGAGGATTGGAGTTGATTTTATGTGTAATTGTATTAAAAGATTATAGGATATAATTGTGTATTGAAATAATAGGTCTTTATATGATTATACGGTATTTGAAATATGATTGGTGGGTATTATCATGTGATCTATGTTATAGGGTATAAATACCCAGTCTGGTTTTGTATGACTCTACACCCTGAGGAAGGAAAGCATTTCCGAAACGCGTTGGTGTTGAGGTATCCTGGAGATTGGCATTCACTCGCTACTTACCTATTGGCTTTTTTTCATCGTGGTTTGCAAACCATCTAAATTTAAGGAGTTTTTTGTGGGTCCCTTGTTTGTTTTTCCCGGGAACAGTTAGGTGAATAAGTCCAGCTCCTTATTTTTTGCATTTTCACCGGCCTTAGGGTATAGAGTGATATAAAATCTTATGCCTTCCAGGTTTTGTTAGTCCTATTTGTATTTATTTTTTATACATTATTTTTTTTTTTTTTTATACATGAACGGTTTATGGATCTTTTTTAAACAAATAAAGTCCTCTTAAAATCTATTGTGGATCTTATCCTGTGCATCCATTTGACTGGGAGGTACCGTGAAGGATATCTTGAGGAGAAAGAAACCTTTCTATGCATATAGGGTCTTTTGACCCAGGTGAGTGTTGTTCCATATGAGAAAAGTGTACCATGAATGAATTTAATACCAAGTAAAGATACCTTTATGTGCACGCATCTCACTGTTTAATGGTGAGTTCTAAAGTCTACCTCTGGAAAGATTCTAGAAGACATTGAAATATTGAATATTATGTGGTGTGGTGATCTTTCTTTATATATACCCACAGAACTTTGCCCACAAGGCTAGGTTGAAAATATCTAGCAGCGCTCGAGGACCGCTCTCCTGTGTTTTTTAGTATATGTCGAATAAGAAGTGGTGTTCTTGTGAGCAGGACTGAGCTGCAGCTAGGAAGGCGCAAGTTACTCCACTCTATATTTTCGGTTGTATTCCTCATTCCGAGTTGTTCGCTCGCTAGCTGCTTTTAGCAGCATTGGACACGCTAAGCCGCCGCCCTCTGGGAGTGAATCTTAGTTTAGCAGAATTGCGAACGAAAGATTAGCAGAATTGCGAATAGACACTTCTTAGCAGTTTCTGAGTAGCTCCACACTTACTCCTACACTGCGATCAATTCAGTCAGTGTCGTTCCTGGTTTGACGTCACAAACACACCCAGCGTTCATCCAGACACTCCCCCGTTTCTTCGGACACTCCCGCGTTTTTCCCAGAAACGGTAGCGTTTTTCCGCACACTCCCATAAAACGGCCAGTTTCCGCCCAGAAACACCCACTTCCTGTCAATCACACTACGATCATCAGAACGATGAAAAAACTTTGTTACGCCGTGAGTAAAATACCAAACTTTAGTGCTAATTTACTTGGCGCAGGCGCACTGCGAACATTGCGCATGCACAGTTTGCGAAAAAAACTAACGAGCGAACAACTCGGAATGACCCCCATAGATCTGTACAAGAGAATGGTAACTGGTAGCTTTTGATGGGGGGTGGGGAGAGGTGCTTTCCAGGTCCTGCGCTATTTCTGCTGCGCTGGACGAACCCGTCAGTCTGCAGCGTTTTCCCGTCTTTTCTTGCCGACACCAATGTTTGCAGTCGGCAGAGCATAAGTTTCTATTTGTCATGCGCATAGTTACTATGCCAGAAATATAATTTTATAATCAGCATAAACTTTACTGCTGGGGTGAGAAGCTGCTTTTATCTCTGATGATTAATCCGTAAGTCTTTGCACCTACTGGCAGCCAATATAGGGGGTCATTCCGACCTGTTAGCACGCAGTAGTGCGAACGGGTTGGGACTGCGGCTGCGCTGCGCCCGCAATGTGCACGCACGTTGTAGCCTGGCAACTGTCGTGGCCGGGCAGCAACGCCGCCAGCGCTGAAAGTGATCGCAGCGGCGATCGCAAGAAGATTGACGGCAGGGAGGCATTCCGGGGCGCCTACTTACCGTTTTCCGGCGTGGAGATCCGAACGCAGGCGTGTCCAGGTGTTTGGAGGGCGGATGTCTGACGTCAGTCCTGGGACCTTCGTCGCTGGATCCGTCGCACAGGGTAAGTATGTCCAGGGCTGGTCTTGTTTTTGCAGGAAACTTTTTTAGCATAGCAGAGCTGCACAAGCATTCGCAGTCCTGCTATTCTAAAATACACTCCCCCATAGGTGGCGTCAAGGGGATCGCACGAGCAGCGAAAAGTTGCTACATGCGATCAACTCGGGGTCATTCCGACCCGATCGCACGCTGCAGTTGTACGCAGCTTGAGAACTCGGGTCAGAGTTGCGCATGCGCCGGCACTGCAGTGCGCCGGCGCATGCCAGACAGCCTAAGTCCAAGCGGTCGCCTCTGCCTGATTGAAAGGCAGAGGTGGGAGGGGGCGGCACAGCGGCGTTTGCCCTCCATTTTCGGTGCGCGGTCCAGCCAACGCAGGCTTGGCCGGACCGTGCAGGGGGCTGGCCGCAGCGGCTGCGTGACATCACACGCAGCCACTGCGACCCGGGGCAGCGACGAGTAACTCCCGGCCAGCCACAGGAGCTGCTCTGGCCGTGAGTTACTCTTAAAGTACAAAAGCATGGCCGCTGTGCGATGCTTTTGTACTTGTGCAAGGGGGGGCCGGCACTGACATGCGGGGCGGACTAGCCCTGCGCTGGGTGTCCCACCGCATGTCTGGGAAGATGATCGTAGCTGTGCTAAATTTAGCACAGCTACGATCAACTCGGAATTACCCCCATAGAGCAACTGTTTTTTTAATACATTTAAAAAGTGCCCCCCCCCCTCCCCCAAAAAAGAGAAAACAAAAAGCAGCAGTAACATAACTAGTGAGGGATAAAGCGCCCGGCGCCCGATCCATTATTGCAGACACACTGGTCAGTCTCAACAAAAGGATAATGATCCGCAGAAGAAATATGAATTACAGGCGCTCATTGTTGGGCGGCGAAACATAAAGGCACCGAGAACTGAAAACATTGATTGAAGTGTTGGGAACATGAGGAGATAAAACCAGTAGCGGTGATTGGCGTTTACGGAGATAATGTGCTTATGTCAAGTGTATTGATGACTGCGAGAGGAATATTAGCGGGCGGTTATAACTAGCTCCAATTTTCTCGGGTAATTAACAGTGCAGGTTGAATACACAAGCGGGAGAGCATGAAAAGCTGGCCCCTCCACCTGCTGTAGAACTGCACACCCCAGCATGCCCTGTCACAGTTTTGCTATTAGGGCAGGCTAAAACTGTGGCAAGGCATGCTGGGATGTGTGGTTCCACAGCGGCTTGAAGGCTGCATGTAAATACCCCTACTCTAGAGTTTCCCAAACACCGCCAGTACAGTCCATACTTACCTACACTTTCTGGCTCCACTTCGTGGGCCGGGCTGGGCTGTTACCTCATATTGCTGTGATAAGTGGCTATAGGAAATCACGGTAGTCGCTGCGTACTGACTGACAGACCTCTCAGCTGCGCACCCAAATCTCACATCATAGCCACAGTCTCTTGTCACATGGTGACTTTCCATATTATGAATGTCAGTTTCTTGTAGAACACACATTCTGTATACAGTAGAACACACATTCTGTATGCAGTAGAACACACACTCCGTATGCAGTAGAACACACACATTCCGTATACAGTAGAACACACATTCCGTATACAGTAGAACACACATTCCGTATGCAGTAGAGCACACACTCTGTATACAGTAGAACACACACACTCCGTATACAGTAGAACACACATTGCGTATACAGTAGAACACACACATTCCGTATACAGTAGAGCACACACTCTGTATACAGTAGAACACACACATTCCGTATACAGTAGAACACACACATTCCGTATGCAGTAGAACACACACATTCCGTATGCAGTAGAACACACACATTCCGTATACAGTAGAACACACACATTCCGTATGCAGTAGAACACACACATTCCGTATACAGTAGAACACACATTCCGTATGCAGTAGAACACACATTCTGTATACAGTAGAACACACACTCTGTATGCAGTAGAACACACATTCCGTATGCAGTAGAGCACACACTCCGTATACAGTAGAACACACACTCCGTATACAGTAGAACACACACACTCCGTATACAGTAGAACACACACACTCCGTATACAGTAGAACACACACATTGCGTATACAGTAGAACACACACATTCCGTATACAGTAGAACACACACATTCGTATGCAGTAGAACACACACATTCCGTATACAGTAGAACACACACATTCCGTATGCAGTAGAACACACACATTCCGTATACAGTAGAACACACACATTCCGTATACAGTAGAACACACACATTCCGTATACAGTAGAACACACACATTCCGTATGCAGTAGAACACACACATTCCGTATGCAGTAGAAGTTCACACACATTCCGTATACAGTAGAACACACATTCCGTATACAGTAGAACACACACACTCCGTATACAGTAGAACACACACACTCCGTATACAGTAGAACACACACACTCCGTATACAGTAGAACACACACACTCCGTATACAGTAGAACACACACACACTCCGTATACAGTAGAACACACACAGTCCGTATACAGTAGAACACACACATTACATATACAGTAGAACACACACATTACATATACAGTAGAACACACACATTCCGTATACAGTAGAACACACACATTCCGTATGCAGTAGAACGCACATTCCGTATGCAGTAGAACACACACATTCCATATACAGTAGAACACACACATTCCGTATGCAGTAGAACACACACATTCCGTATGCAGTAGAACGCACATTCCGTATGCAGTAGAATGCACATTCCGTATGCAGTAGAACACACATTCCGTATGCAGTAGAATGCACATTCCGTATGCAGTAGAATGCACATTCCGTATGCAGTAGAATGCACATTCCGTATGCAGTAGAACGCACATTCCGTATGCAGTAGAACGCACATTCCGTATGCAGTAGAACGCACATTCCGTATGCAGTAGAATGCACATTCCGTATGCAGTAGAATGCACATTCCGTATGCAGTAGAATGCACATTCCGTATGCAGTAGAATGCACATTCCGTATGCAGTAGAACACACATTCCGTATGCAGTAGAACACACATTCCGTATACAGTAGAACACACACTCCAGTCCGTATACAGTAGAACACACACTTTCCGCATGCAGTAGAACACACATTCCGTATGCAGTAGAATGCACATTCCGTATGCAGTAGAATGCACATTCGGTATGCAGTAGAACTCACATTCCGTATGCAGTAGAACGCACATTCCGTATGCAGTAGAACGCACATTCCGTATGCAGTAGAACACACACTCCGTATGCAGTAGAACACACATTCCGTATGCAGTAGAACACACACTCCGTATACAGTAGAACACACACTCCGTAACTCCGCGTGGTTTACACGGGTCCGAGGCAGCCTCGGTTCTTCCCGCCTGACTCGGAAAACCCGAACGAGGCAAAAAGTCATCATCCCGCTGTCGGATTCTCACGAGATGCGGATTTCATATAAAGAGCCGCGCGTCGCCGCCATTTTCACTCGTGTATTGTCGAGAGAGCGAGAGGACGTTGCTACGTTCTCTCAGTGGAAAGCTCAATTTCAGCTCAATATCAGTGCTCATTATCTGTGCTGCATTGTGATGACCAGTATACTACAGTACAATAGTCCAGTGCTGTTCTTGCTGCCCAGTGTCCGTTCTAGTATCCTCATCAGTGCTCATTGTCTTGCTGCTGCATTGTGGTGACCAGTATATTACAGTACAATAGTCCAGTGCTGTTCTCGCTGCCCAGTGTCCGTTCTAGTATCCTCATCAGTGCTCATTATCTGTGCTGCATTGTGGTGACCAGTATATTACAGTACAATAGTCCAGAGCTGTTCTCGCTGCCCATGTCCGTTCTAGTATCATCATCAGTGCTCATTGTCTTGCTGCTGCATTGTGGTGACCAGTATACTACAGTACATTACTAATAGTCCAGTGCTGCATCTCGCTGCTCAGTGTCAGTTCTAGTATCCTCATCAGTGCTCAGTATCACTAATCATTGTCTTGTGCTGCATTGTGGTGACCAGTATACTACAGTACAATAGTCCAGTGCTGCATCTCGCTGCTCAGTGTCAGTTCTAGTATCCTCATCAGTGCTCAGTATCACTAATCATTGTCTTGTGCTGCATTGTGGTGACCAGTATACTACAGTACAATAGTCCAGTGCTGCATTTTGATGCTCAGTGTCAGTTCTAGTATCCTCATCAGTGCTCAGTATCACTACTCATTGTCTTGCTGCTGCATTGTGGTGACCAGTATACTACAGTACAATAGTCCAGTGCTGCATCTCGCTGCTCAGTGTCAGTTCTAGTATCCTCATCAGTGCTCAGTATCACTACTCATTGTCTTGCTGCTGCATTGTGGTGACCAGTATACTACAGTACAATAGTCCAGTGCTGCATCTCGCTGCTCAGTGTCAGTTCTAGTATCCTCATCAGTGCTCAGTATCACTAATCATTGTCTTGTGCTGCATTGTGGTGACCAGTATACTACAGTACAATAGTCCAGTGCTGCATTTTGATGCTCAGTGTCAGTTCTAGTATCCTCATCAGTGCTCAGTATCACTACTCATTGTCTTGCTGCTGCATTGTGGTGACCAGTATACTACAGTACAATAGTCCAGTGCTGCATCTCGCTGCTCAGTGTCAGTTCTAGTATCCTCATCAGTGCTCAGTATCACTACTCATTGTCTTGTGCTGCATTGTGGTGACCAGTATACTACAGTACAATAGTCCAGTGCTGCATCTCGCTGCTCAGTGTCAGTTCTAGTATCCTCATCAGTGCTCAGTATCACTACTCATTGTCTTGCTGCTGCATTGTGGTGACTAGTATACTACAGTACAATAGTCCAGTGCTGCATTTTGATGCTCAGTGTCAGTTCTAGTATCCTCATCAGTGCTCAGTATCACTACTCATTGTCTTGTGCTGCATTGTGGTGACCAGTATACTACAGCACAATAGTCCAGTGCTGCATTTTGATGATCAGTGTCAGTTCTAGTATCCTCATCAGTGCTCAGGATCAGTGCTCATAGGCCCTCATTCCGAGTTGTTCGCTCACTAGCTGCTTTTAGCAGCAATGCACACGCTAGGCCGCCGCCCTCTGGGAGTGTATATTAGCTTAGCAGAATTGCAAACGAAAGATTAGCAGAATTGCTGTAAGATCTTTTCCTGCAGTTTCTGAGTAGCTCCAGACCTACTCCTAGATTGCGATCACCTCAGTCAGTTTAGTTCCTGGTTTGACGTCACAAACACGCCCTGCGTTCGGCCAGCCACTCCCCCGTTTCTCCAGCCACTCCTGCGTTTTTTCCTGGCACGCCTGCGTTTTTTAGCACACTCCCGGAAAACGCTGAGTTGCCGCCCAGAAACACCCACTTCCTGTCAATCAAACTACGAACACTCGAGCGACTGAAAAGCGTCGCTCGAGCTTCAGTAAAACTACTAAGTTTTGTGTTAAATTACTTAGCGCATGCGCATTTCCCACCTAATCGCTGTGCTGCGAAAAACGGAAACAAGCGAACAACTCGGAATGACCACCATTGTCTTGTGCTGCATTGTGGTGACCAGTATACTACAGTACAATAGTCCAGTGCTGCATTTTGATGCTCAGTGTCAGTTCTAGTATCATCATCAGTGCTCAGTATCACTACTCATTGTCTTGTGCTGCATTGTGGTGACCAGTATACTACAGTACAATAGTCCAGTGCTGCATCTCGCTGCTCAGTGTCAGTTCTAGTATCCTCATCAGTGCTCAGTATCACTACTCATTGGGGGTCATTCCGAGTTGTTCGCTAGCTGCTTTCGGTCGCAGCAGGACGATTAGGTGAAAAAGCGGCATTTCTGCGCATGCGCGACGTACTTTCACACAAAACTATGCAGTTTCACACAAGGTCGAGCGACGCTTTTCAGTCGCACTGCTGGCCGCAGAGTGATTGACAGGAAGTGGGTGTTTCTGGGTGGTAACTGGCCGTTTTCGGGGAGTGTGTGTAAAAACGCAGGCGTGCCCGATAAAAACGCAGGAGTGGCTGGGGAAACGGGGGAGTGGCTGGCCGAACGCAGGGCGTGTTTGTGACGTCAAACCAGGAACGAAACAGTCTGAAGGGATCGCTAGGTAGGAGTAGGTCTGGAGCTGCTCGGAAACTGCACAATCTTTTTTTGCAGCAGTTCTGCGAACCTTTCGTT
Organism: Pseudophryne corroboree; assembly: GCF_028390025.1. Lineage (NCBI taxonomy): Eukaryota > Metazoa > Chordata > Amphibia > Anura > Myobatrachidae > Pseudophryne > Pseudophryne corroboree. The sequence continues at coordinate 12,811,696 of NC_086453.1, read as the reverse complement.
CGCACTTCTGCAAAGCTAAGATACACTCCTAGAGGGCGGCGGCTTAGCGTTTGCACTGCTGCTAAAAGCAGTTAGCGAGCGATCAACTCGGAATGAGGGCCATTGTATCGTGCTGCATTGTGGTGACCAGTATACTACAGTACAATAGTCCAGTGCTGCATCTCGCTGCCCAGTGTCCGTTCTAGGATCCTCATCAGTGCTCAGTATCACTACTCATTGTCTTGTGCTGCATTGTGGTGACCAGTGTACTACAGTACAATAGTCCAGTGCTGCATCTCGATGCCCAGTGTCAGTTCTAGTATCCTCATCAGTGCTCAGTATCACTACTCATTGTCTTCTGCTGCATTGTGGTGACCAGTATACTACAGTACAATAGTCCAGTGCTGCATCTTGCTGATCAGTGTCAGTTCTAGTATCCTCATCAGTGCTCAGTATCACTACTCATTGTCTTGTGCTGCATTGTGGTGACCAGTATACTACAGTACAATAGTCCAGTGCTGCATCTTGATGCTCAGTGTCAGTTCTAGTATCCTTATCAGTGCTCAGGATCACTGCTCATTGTCTTGTGCTGCATTGTGGTGCTCAGTATACAACAGTACATTTCTAATAGTCCAGTGCTGCATCTTGATGCTCAGTGTGAGTTCTAGTATCCTCATCAGTGCTCAGGATCACTGCTCATTGTCTTGTGCTGCATTGTGGTGCTCAGTATACGACAGTACATTACTAATAGTCCAGTGCTGCATCTTGATGCTCAGTGTCAGTTCTAGTATCCTCATCAGTGCTCAGTATCACTACTCATTGTCTTGTGCTGCATTGTGGTGCTCAGTATACTACCTTACAATAGTCCAGTGCTGTTCTCGCTGCTCAGTGTCAGTTCTAGTATCCTCATCAGTGCTCAGTATCACTGCTCATTGTCTTGTGCTGCATTGTGGTGCTCAGTATACTACAGTACAATAGTCCAGTGCTGCATCTCACTGCCCAGTGTCAGTTCTAGTATCCTCATCAGTGTTCAGGATCACTGCTCATTGTCTTGTGCTGCATTGTGGTGACCAGTATACTACAGTACAATAGTCCAGTGCTGCATCTCGCTGCCCAGTGTCAGTTCTAGTATCCTCATCAGTGCTCAGTATCACTGCTTATTGTCTTGTGCTGCATTGTGGTGACCAGTATACTACAGTACAATAGTCCAGTGCTGTTCTCGCTGCCCAGTGTCAGTTCTAGTATCCTCATCAGTGCTCAGTATCACTGCTCATTGTCTTGTGCTGCATTGTGGTGACCAGTGTACTACAGTACAATAGTCCAGTGCTGCATCTCGCTGCTCAGTGTCAGTTCTAGTATCCTCATCAGTGCTCAGTATCACTGCTCATTGTCTTGTGCTGCATTGTGGTGACCAGTATACTACAGTACATTACTAATAGTCCAGTGCTGCATCTTGATGCTCAGTGTCAGTTCTAGTATCCTCATCAGTGCTCAGGATCACTGCTCATTGTCTTGTGCTGCATTGTGGTGCTCAGTATACTACAGTACATTACTAATAGTCCAGTGCTGCATCTTGATGCTCAGTGTCAGTTCTATTATCCTCATCAGTGCTCAGGATCACTACTCATTGTCTTGTGCTGCATTGTGGTGCTCAGTATACTACCGTACAATAGTCCAGTGCTGTTCTCGCTTCTCAGTGTCAGTTCTAGTATCCTCATCAGTGCTCATTGTCTTGCTGCTGCATTGTGGTGACCAGTATACTACAGTACATTACTAATAGTCCAGTGCTGCATCTCGCTGCTCAGTGTCAGTTCTAGTATCCTCATCAGTGCTCAGTATCACTACTCATTGTCTTGTGCTGCATTGTGATGCTCAGTATACTACCATACAATAGTCCAGTGCTGTTCTCGCTGCTCAGTGTCAGTTCTAGTATCCTCATCAGTGCTCAGTATCACTGCTCATTGTCTTGTGCTGCATTGTGGTGACCAGTATACTACAGTACAATAGTCCAGTGCTGCATCTCGCTGCCCAGTGTCAGTTCTAGTATCCTCATCAGTGCTCTGTATCACTACTCATTGTCTTGTTCTGCACTGTGGTGACCAGTATACTACAGTACAATAGTCCAGTGCTGTTCTCGCTGCTCAGTGTCAGTTCTAGTATCCTCATCAGTGCTCAGTATCACTGCTCATTGTCTTGTGCTGCATTGTGGTGCTCAGTATACTACAGTACATTACTAATAGTCCAGTGCTGCATCTTGATGCTCAGTGTCAGTTCTATTATCCTCATCAGTGCTCAGGATCACTACTCATTGTCTTGTGCTGCATTGTGGTGTTCAGTATACTACCGTACAATAGTCCAGAGCTGTTCTCGCTTCTCAGTGTCAGTTCTAGTATCCTCATCAGTGCTCATTGTCTTGCTGCTGCATTGTGGTGACCAGTATACTACAGTACATTACTAATAGTCCAGTGCTGCATCTCGCTGCTCAGTGTCAGTTCTAGTATCCTCATCAGTGCTCAGTATCACTACTCATTGTCTTGTTCTGCACTGTGGTGACCAGTATACTACAGTACAATATTCCAGTGCTGTTCTCGCTGCCCAGTGTCAGTTCTAGTATCCTCATCAGTGCTCAGTATCACTGCTCATTGTCTTGTGCTGCATTGTGGTGCTCAGTATACTACAGTACAATAGTCCAGTGCTGCATCTCGCTGCCCAGTGTCAGTTCTAGTATCCTCATCAGTGCTCAGTATCACTGCTCATTGTCTTGTGCTGCATTGTGGTGACCAGTATACTACAGTACAATAGTCCAGTGCTGTTCTCGCTGCCCAGTGTCAGTTCTAGTATCCTCATTAGTGCTCAGTATCACTGCTCATTGTCTTGTGCTGCATTGTGGTGACCAGTGTACTACAGTACAATAGTCCAGTGCTGCATCTCGCTGCTCAGTGTCAGTTCTAGTATCCTCATCAGTGCTCAGTATCACTGCTCATTGTCTTGTGCTGCATTGTGGTGACCAGTATACTACAGTACAATAGTCCAGTGCTGCATCTTGCTGCCCAGTGTCAGTTCTAGTATCCTCATCAGTGCTCAGTATCACTACTCATTGTCTTGTGCTGCATTGTGGTGACCAGTATATTACAGTACAATAGTCCAGTGCTGCATCTCGCTGCTCAGTGTCAGTTCTAGTATCCTCATCAGTGCTCAGTATCACTACTCATTGTCTTGTGCTGCATTGTGATGACCAGTATACTACAGTACAATATTCCAGTGCTGCATCTCGCTGCTCAGTGTCAGTTCTAGTATCCTCATCAGTGCTCAGTATCACTACTCATTGTCTTGTGCTGCATTGTGGTGACCAGTATACTACAGTACAATAGTCTAGTGCTGTTCTCGCTGCCCAGTGTCAGTTCTAGTATCCTCATCAGTGTTCAGGATCAGTGCTCATTGTCTTGTGCTGCATTGTGGTGACCAGTATACTACAGTACAATATTCCAGTGCTGTTCTCGCTGCCCAGTGTCAGTTCTAGTATCCTCATCAGTGTTCAGGATCAGTGCTCATTGTCTTGTGCTGCATTGTGGTGACCAGTGTACTACAGTACAATAGTCCAGTGCTGTTCTCGCTGCCCAGTGTCTGTTCTAGTATCCTCTTCAGTGCTCAGTATCACTACTCATTGTCTTGTGCTGCATTGTGGTGCTCAGTATACTACAGTACAATAGTCCAGTGCTGTTCTCGCTGCCCAGTGTCAGTTCTAGTATCCTCATCAGTGCTCAGTATCACTACTCATTGTCTTGTGCTGCATTGTGGTGACCAGTGTACTACAGTACAATAGTCCAGTGCTGCATCTTGCTGCCCTGTGTCAGTTCTAGTACCCTCATCAGTGCTCAGTATCACTGCTCATTGTCTTGTGCTGCATTGTGGTGACCAGTATACTACAGTACAATAGTCCAGTGCTGTTCTCGCTGCCCAGTGTCAGTTCTAGTATCCTCATCAGTGCTCAGTATCACTACTCATTGTCTTGTGCTGCATTGTGGTGACCAGTGTACTACAGTACAATAGTCCAGTGCTGCATCTTGCTGCCCTGTGTCAGTTCTAGTACCCTCATCAGTGCTCAGTATCACTGCTCATTGTCTTGTGCTGCATTGTGGTGACCAGTATACTACAGTACAATAGTCCAGTGCTGCATCTCGCTGCCCAGTGTCAGTTCTAGTATCCTCATCAGTGCTCAGTATCACTACTCATTGTCTTGTTCTGCACTGTGGTGACCAGTATACTACAGTACAATAGTCCAGTGCTGTTCTCGCTGCTCAGTGTCAGTTCTAGTATCCTCATCAGTGCTCAGTATCACTGCTCATTGTCTTGTGCTGCATTGTGGTGCTCAGTATACTACAGTACAATAGTCCAGTGCTGCATCTCGCTGCCCAGTGTCAGTTCTAGTATCCTCATCAGTGCTCAGTATCACTGCTCATTGTCTTGTGCTGCATTGTGGTGACCAGTATACTACAGTACAATAGTCCAGTGCTGTTCTCGCTGCCCAGTGTCAGTTCTAGTATCCTCATTAGTGCTCAGTATCACTGCTCATTGTCTTGTGCTGCATTGTGGTGACCAGTGTACTACAGTACAATAGTCCAGTGCTGCATCTCGCTGCTCAGTGTCAGTTCTAGTATCCTCATCAGTGCTCAGTATCACTGCTCATTGTCTTGTGCTGCATTGTGGTGACCAGTATACTACAGTACAATAGTCCAGTGCTGCATCTTGCTGCCCAGTGTCAGTTCTAGTATCCTCATCAGTGCTCAGTATCACTACTCATTGTCTTGTGCTGCATTGTGGTGACCAGTATATTACAGTACAATAGTCCAGTGCTGCATCTCGCTGCTCAGTGTCAGTTCTAGTATCCTCATCAGTGCTCAGTATCACTACTCATTGTCTTGTGCTGCATTGTGATGACCAGTATACTACAGTACAATATTCCAGTGCTGCATCTCGCTGCTCAGTGTCAGTTTTAGTATCCTCATCAGTGCTCAGTATCACTACTCATTGTCTTGTGCTGCATTGTGGTGACCAGTATACTACAGTACAATAGTCTAGTGCTGTTCTCGCTGCCCAGTGTCAGTTCTAGTATCCTCATCAGTGTTCAGGATCAGTGCTCATTGTCTTGTGCTGCATTGTGGTGACCAGTATACTACAGTACAATATTCCAGTGCTGTTCTCGCTGCCCAGTGTCAGTTCTAGTATCCTCATCAGTGTTCAGGATCAGTGCTCATTGTCTTGTGCTGCATTGTGGTGACCAGTGTACTACAGTACAATAGTCCAGTGCTGTTCTCGCTGCCCAGTGTCTGTTCTAGTATCCTCTTCAGTGCTCAGTATCACTACTCATTGTCTTGTGCTGCATTGTGGTGCTCAGTATACTACAGTACAATAGTCCAGTGCTGTTCTCGCTGCCCAGTGTCAGTTCTAGTATCCTCATCAGTGCTCAGTATCACTACTCATTGTCTTGTGCTGCATTGTGGTGACCAGTGTACTACAGTACAATAGTCCAGTGCTGCATATTGCTGCCCTGTGTCAGTTCTAGTACCCTCATCAGTGCTCAGTATCACTGCTCATTGTCTTGTGCTGCATTGTGGTGACCAGTATACTACAGTACAATAGTCCAGTGCTGCATCTCGCTGCCCAGTGTCAGTTCTAGTATCCTCATCAGTGCTCAGTATCACTACTCATTGTCTTCTGCTGCATTGTGGTGACCAGTAAACTACAGTACAATAGTCCAGTGCTGTATCTCGCTGCTCAGTGTCAGTTCTAGTATCCTCATCAGTGCTCAGGATCAGTGCTCATAGGCCCTCATTCCGAGTTGTTCGCTCACTAGCTGCTTTTAGCAGCATTGCACACGCTAGGCCGCCGCCCTCTGGGAGTGTATATTAGCTTAGCAGAATTGCGAACGAAAGATTAGCAGAATTGCTGTAAGATCTTTTCCTGCAGTTTCTGAGTAGCTCCAGACCTACTCCTAGATTGCGATCACCTCAGTCAGTTTAGTTCCTGGTTTGACGTCACAAACACGCCCTGCGTTCGGCCAGCCACTCCCCCGTTTCTCCAGCCACTCCTGCGTTTTTCCCTGGCACGCCTGCGTTTTTTAGCACACTCCCGGAAAACGCTGAGTTGCCGCCCAGAAACACCCACTTCCTGTCAATCACACTACGAACACTCGAGCGACTGAAAAGCGTCGCTCGAGCTTCAGTAAAACTGCTACGTTTTGTGTTAAATTACTTAGGGCATGCGCGCTGCGTACCATGCGCATGCGCATTTCCCACCTAATCGCTGTGTTGTGAAAAACAGAAACAAGCGAACAACTCGGAATGACCACCATTGTCTTGTGCTGCATTGTGGTGACCAGTATACTACAGTACAATAGTCCAGTGCTGCATCTTGCTGCTCAGTGTCAGTTCTAGTATCCTCATCAGTGCTCAGTATCACTACTCATTGTCTTGCTGCTGCATTGTGGTGACCAGTATACTACAGTACAATAGTCCAGTGCTGCATCTCGCTGCCCAGTGTCAGTTCTAGTATCCTCATCAGTGCTCAGTATCACTACTCATTGGGGGTCATTCCGAGTTGTTCGCTAGCTGCTTTCGGTCGCAGCGGGGCGATTAGGTGAAAAAGCGGCATTTCTGCGCATGCGCGACGTACTTTTACACAAAACTATGCAGTTTCACACAAGGTCGAGCGACGCTTTTCAGTCGCACTGCTGGACGCAGAGTGATTGACAGGAAGTGGGTGTTTCTGGGTGGTAACTGGCCGTTTTCGGGGAGTGTGTGTAAAAACGTAGGCGTGCCCGATAAAAACGCAGGAGTGGCTGGGGAAACGGGGGAGTGGCTGGCCGAACGCAGGGCGTGTTTGTGACGTCAAACCAGGAACGAAACAGTCTGAAGTGATCGCTAGGTAGGAGTAGGTCTGGAGCTGCTCGGAAACTGCACAATCTTTTTTTGCAGCAGTTCTGCGAACCTTTTGTTCGCACTTCTGCAAAGCTAAGATACACTCCCAGAGGGCGGCGGCTTAGCGTTTGCACTGCTGCTAAAAGCAGTTAGCGAGCGATCAACTCGAAATGAGGGCCATTGTCTCGTGCTGCATTGTGGTGACCAGTATACTACAGTACAATAGTCCAGTGCTGCATCTCGCTGCCCAGTGTCCGTTCTAGTATCCTCATCAGTGCTCAGTATCACTACTCATTGTCTTGTGCTGCATTGTGGTGACCAGTATACTACAGTACAATAGTCCAGTGCTGCATTGTGGTGACCAGTATACTACAGTACAATAGTGCAGTGCTGTTCTCGCTGCCCAGTGTCAGTTCTAGTATCCTCATCAGTGCTCAGTATCACTGCTCATTGTCTTGTGCTGCATTGTGGTGACCAGTATACTACAGTACATTACTAATAGTCCAGTGCTGCATCTCGCTGCTCAGTGTCAGTTCTAGTATCCTCATCAGTGCTCAGTATCACTGCTCATTGTCTTGTGCTGCATTGTGGTGCTCAGTATACTACAGTACATTACTAATAGTCCAGTGCTGCATCTTGCTGCTTAGTGTCAGTTCTAGTATCCTCATCAGTGCTCAGTATCACTGCTCATTGTCTTGTGCTGCATTGTGGTGACCAGTATACTACAGTACAATAGTCCAGTGCTGTTCTCGCTGCCCAGTGTCAGTTCTAGTACCCTCATCAGTGCTCAGTATCACTGCTCATTGTCTTGTGCTGCATTGTGGTGACCAGTATACTACAGTACATTACTAAAAGTCCGGTGTCTTGTGCTGCATCTTGCTGCTGTAGGGTGCTGTGGTAGTGTCCTGTCACTGTGCATAGGTCATCATCATTCCAGTCACAGCGGTATCTGGTATCTATCTAGATATATTACTGGCATATAATTCCACACATTAAAAAATGGAGAACAAACATTTGGAGGGTAAAATAGGGAAAGATCAAGATCCACTTCCACCTAGTGCTGAAGCTGCTGCCACTAGTCATGGCCGAGATGATGAAATGCCATCAACGTCGTCTTCCAAGGCCGATGCCCAACGTCATAGTAGAGAGCATGTAAAATCCCAAAAACAAAAGTTCAGTAAAATTACCCAAAGATCTAAATTAAAATCGTCTGAGGAGAAGCGTAAAGTTGCCAATATGCCATTTACGATACGGAGTGGCAAGGAACGGCTGAGGCCCTGGCCTATGTTCATGGCTAGTGGTTCAGCTTCACATGAGGATGGAAGCACTCATCCTCCCGCTAGAAAAATGAAAAAAGTTAAGCTGGCAAAAGCACAGCAAAGAACTGTGCGTTCTTCTAAATCACAAATCCCTAAGGAGCGTCCTATTGTGTCGGTTGCGGTGCCTAACCTTCCCAACACTGGACGGGAAGAGGTGGCTCCTTCCACCATTTGCACGCCCCCTGCAAGTGCTGGAAGGAGCACCCACAGTCCAGTTCCTGATATTCAAATTGAAGATGCCACTGTTGAAGTACACCAGTGTTGCTGGCGCTGAAGAGGAAATTGACAAGGAGGATTCTGAAGGTGAGGCGGTTTGTTTAAGTCAGGCACCCAGGGAGACACCTGTTGTCCGTGGGATGAATAAGGCCATTGACATGCCTGGTCAAAATACCAAAAAAATCACCTCTTCGGTGTGGAATTATTTTAACAGAAATGCGGACAACTGGTGTCAAGCCGTGTGTTGCCTTTGTCAAGCTGTAATAAGTAGGGGTAAGGACATTAACCACCTAGGAACATCCTCCCTTATACGTCACCTGGAGCGCATTCATCAAGTCATTGACAAGTTCAAAAACTTTGGGTGACAGCGGAAGCAGTCCACTGACAACTAAATCCCTTCTTCCTCTTGTACCCAAGCTCCTGCAAACCACCCCACCAACTCCCTCAATGTCAATTTCCTCCTTAGACAGGAACGCCAATAGTCCTGCAGGCCATGTCACTGGCAAGTCTGACGAGTCCTCTCCTAACTGGGATTCCTCCGATAGATCCTTGAGTGGAATGCCTACTGCTGCTGGCGCTGCTGTTGTTGCTGCTGGGAGTCGATCGTCATCCCAGAGGGGAAGTCGGTAGACCACTTGTACTACTTCCAGTAAGCAATTGACTGTCCAACAGTCCTTTGCGAGGAAGATGAAATATCACAGCAGTCATCCTGTTGCAAAGCGGATAACTCAGGCCTTGACAACTATGTTGGTGTTAGACGTGCGTCCGGTATCCGTCGTTAGTTCACAGGGACTTAGAGAATTGCTTGAGGTAGTGTGTCCCCGGTACCAAATCCCATCAAGGTTCCACTTCTCTAGGCAGGCGATACCGAGAATGTACACAGACGTCAGAAAAAGACTCACCAGTGTCCTAAAAAATGCAGTTGTACCCACTGTCCACTTAACCATGGACCTGTGGACAAGTGGAGCAGGGCAGACTAACGACTATGACTGTGACAGCCCACTGGGTAGATGTATTGCCTCCCGCAGCAAGAACAGCAGCAGCGGCACCAGTAGCAGCATCTCGCAAACGCCAACTTGTTCCTAGGCAGGCTACGCTTTGTATCACCGCTTTCCATAAGAGGCACACAGCTGACAACCTCTTACGGAAACTGAGGAACATCATCACAGATTGGCTTACCCCAATTGGACTCTCCTGGGGATTTGTGACATCGAACAACGCCACCAATATTGTACGTGCATTACATGTGGGCAAATTCCAGCACGTCCCATGTTTTGCACATACAATGAATTTGGTGGTTCAGAATTTTTTTAAAAATGACAGGGGCGTGCAGGAGATGCTGTCGGTGGCCCGAAGAATTGCAGGCCACTTTCGGCATTCAGCCACCATGTGCCGAAGACTGGAGCACCAGCAAACACTCCTGAACCTGCCCTGTCATCAGCTGAAGCAAGAGGTGGTAATGAGGTGGAATTCAACCCTCTATATGCTTCAGAGGATGGAGGAGCAGCAAAAGGCCATTCAAGCCTATACATCTGCCTACGATATAGGCAAAGGAGGGGGAATGCACCTGACTCAAGCACAGTGGAGATTGATATCAACGTTGTGCAAGGTTCTCCAACCCTTTGAACTTGCCACACGTGAAGTCAGTTCAGACACTGCCAGCCAGTCAGGTCATTCCCCTCATCAGACTTTTGCAGAAGCAGCTGGAGAGATTGAAGGAGGAGCTAAAACGGAGCAATTCCGCTAGGCATGTGGGACTTGTGCATGGAGCCCTTCATTCGCTTAACCAGGATTCACGGGTTCTCAATCTGTTGAAATCAGAGCACTACATTTTGGCCACCGTGCTCGATCCTAGGTTTAAAGCCTACGTTGTATCTCTCTTTCCGGCAGACACAAGTCTGCAGATGTTCAAAGACCTGCTGGTGAGACACTTGTCAAGTCAAGCGGAACGTGACCCGCCAACAGCTCCTCCATTTTCTACCGCCACTGGAGCTGCCAGGAAAAGGATAAAATTGCCAAAACCACCCGCTGGCGGTGATGCAGGGCAGTCTGGAGCAAGTGCTGACATCTGGTCCGTCACTGCATATGATTCTGTCACCATTGAAAGAATGGTGGAGGATTATATGAGTGACAGCATCCAAGTAGGCATGTCAGACAGTCCGTACGTATACTGGCAGGAAAAAGAGGCAATTTGGAGGCCCTTGCACAAACTGGCTTTATTTTACCTAAGTTGCCCCACCTCCAGTGTGTACTCCGAAAGAGTGTTTAGTGCAGCCGGTAACCTTGTCAGCGATCGGCGTAGGAGGTTACTTCCAGAAAATGTGGAGAAGATGATGTTCATCAAAATTAATTAATTAATTATAATCAATTCCTCCGTGGAGACATTTACCAGCAATTGCCTCCAGAAAGTACACAGGGACCTGTGATGGTGGATTCCAGTAGGGATGAATTAATACTCTGTGAGGAGGGGGACGTACACAGTGAAAGGGGTGAGGAATCGGACGATGAGGAGGAGGTGGACATCCTGCTTCTGTAGAGCCAGTTTGTGCAAGGAGAGATTGATTGCTTCTTTTTTGGTGGGGGCCCAAACCAACCAATCATTTCAGCCACAGTCGTGTGGCAGACCCTGTCGTTGAAATGATGGGTTTGTTAAAGTGTGCATGTCCTGTTTATACAACATAAGGATGGGTGGGAGGGCCCAAGGACAATTCCATCTTGCGCCTCTTTTTTTTATTTTTTTATTTATCTTTGCATCATGTGCTGTTTGGGGACTATTTTTTGAAGTGCCATCCTGTCTGACACTGCAGTGCCACTCCTAGATGCGCCAGGTGTTTGTGCCGCCCACTTGGGTCGCTTAGCTTAGTCATCCAGCGACCTCAGTGCAAATTTTAGGACTAAAAATAATATTGTGAGGTGTTCAGAATAGACTGGAAATGAGTGGAAATTATGGTTAATAATACTATAGGATCAACATTACCGCCAAATTCTAGGATTTAAGCTGTTTTTGAGGGTTTTATAAAAAAAAACACCCGAATCCAAAACGCACCCGAATCCGACAAAAATTCTTAAGGGAGGTTTTGCCAAAACACGACCGCGGAACCGAGTCCAAAACCAAAACACAAAATCCGAAAAATGCATGCTGCACATCTCTAAGTAGAACACTCCGTATACAGTAGAACACACATTCCGTATGCAGTAGAACACACATTCCGTATGCAGTAGAACACACACTCCGTATACAGTAGAACACACAAATTCCGTATACAGTAGAACACACACTCCGTATACAGTAGAACACGCATTCCATATGCAGTAGAACACACACTCCGTATACAGTAGAACGCACACTCCGTATACAGTAGACCACACACACCGTATACAGTAGACCACACATTCTCTATACAGTAGAACACACACTCCGTATACAGTAGACCACACATTCCGTATACAGTAGAACACACACTCCGTATACAGTAGAACACACACTCCGTATACAGTAGAACACACACTCCGTATGCAGTAGAACACACATTCCGTATGCAGTAGAACACACTCCGTATACAGTAGAACACACACTCCGTATACAGTAGACCACACATTCTGTATACAGTAGAACACACACTCCGTATACAGTAGCCCACACACTCCGTATACAGTAGCCCACACATTCTGTATACAGTAGAACACACACTCTGTATACAGTAGAACACACACTCTGTATACAGTAGAACACACACTCTGTATACAGTAGAACACACTCCGTATACAGTAGAACACACACACTCCGTATACAGTAGAACACACATTCTATATACAGCAGAACACACACTCTGTATACAGTTGAACACACACTCTGTATACAGTTGAAGTTCCTAGTGATGAGCGGGTTCGGATCCTCGGAATCCGACCCGCCCGAACTTCACCTTTTTTTTACACGGGTCCGAGCGACTCGGATCCTCCCGCCTTGCTCGGTTAACCCGAGCGCGCCCCGAACGTCATCATCCCGCTGTCGGATTCTCGCGAGACTCGGATTCTATATAAGGAGCTGCGCGTCGCCGCCATTTTCACACGTGCATTGAGATTGATAGGGAGAGGACGTGGCTGGCGTCCTCTCCGAGTCCGTTGTATTATATTAGAACTTAGTTAGTTATAATTGTGGGGAGGATTGGGGACGGGGAGCAGCTGTTAGGGAGTACAGTGCAGGGTTTTGAGTTTAATCCGTTGTTTCTCTGCCTGAAAAAAAACGCTCCACCATATCTGTGCTCACTCAGTGTGCTGCACTGCTGCATGATATATCTGTGCTGAGTGCACTGCTCACACTGCCTAATTGTGGGGACTGGGGAGCACTTATAGCAGGAGTACAGTGCACAGTTTTGCTGACAGTGACCACCAGTCCAGTATACGTTTGTCTGCCTGAAAAACACTGTGGTGTTTTTTTTTTTTCTTTCTTCATGCTAGTTTGTTTAGCAGTCTGCTGACACTGCAGTGTCCACCAGGTCCGTTATACAGTATATTATATATATAATTAAGCACTAAGCAGCAGTACGGTAGGCCACGGCTGTACCTACCTCTGTGTCGACTCGTCACTCGTCGTCCATAAGTATAAGTAATACTATCCATCCATCTACATTGTATACCTGTGGTGTTTTTTTTTCTTTCTTCATACTAGTTTAGCAGTCTGCTGCTGACACTGTCCACCAGATCCGTTATACAGTATATTATATTTATATATAAGCACTAAGCAGCAGTACGGTAGGCCACGGCTGTACCTACCTCTGTGTCGTCACTCGTCCATAAGTATAAGTAATACTATACTATCCATCCATCTACATTGTATACCTGTGGTGTTTTTTTTTTCTTTTTTCATACTAGTTTAGCAGTCTGCTGACACTGTCCACCAGGTCCGTTATACACACAGTATATTATATTTATATATAAGCACTAAGCAGCAGTACGGTAGGCCACGGCTGTACCTACCTCTGTGTCGTCAGTGCACTCGTCGTCCATAAGTATAAGTAATAGTATACTATCCATCCATCTACATTGTATACCTGTGGTGTTTTTTTTTTTCTTTCTTCATACTAGTTTAGCAGTCTGCTGACACTGTCCACCAGGTCCGTTATACAGTATATTATATTTATATATAAGCACTAAGCAGCAGTACGGTAGGCCACGGCTGTACCTACCTCTGTGTCGTCACTCGTCGTCCATAAGTATAAGTAATACTATACTATCCATCCATCTACATTGTATACCTGTGGTGTTTTTTTTTTTTCTTTCTTCATACTAGTTTAGCAGTCTGCTGCTGACACTGTCCACCAGGTCCGTTATACAGTATATTATATTTATATATAAGCACTAAGCAGCAGTACGGTAGGCCACGGCTGTACCTACCTCTGTGTCGTCACTCGTCGTCCATAAGTATAAGTAATACTATACTATCCATCCATCTACATTGTATACCTGTGGTGTTTTTTTTTTTTCTTTCTTCATACTAGTTTAGCAGTCTGCTGCTGACACTGTCCACCAGGTCCGTTATACAGTATATTATATTTATATATATAAGCACTAAGCAGCAGTACAGTAGGCCACGGCTGTACCTACCTCTGTGTCGTCACTCGTCGTCCATAAGTATAAGTAATACTATACTATCCATCCATCTACATTGTATACCTGTGGTGGCTTTTAGTTGTGCGCAAAATATGGAGAACAAAAATGTGGAGGTTAAAAAAATAGGGAAAGATCAAGATCCACTTCCACCTCGTGCTGAAGCTGCTGCCACTAGTCATGGCCGAGACGATGAAATGCCATCAACGTCGTCTGCCAAGGCCGATGCCCAATGTCATAGTACAGAGCATGTAAAATCCAAAACACAAAAGATCAGTAAAAAAATGACCCAAAAATCAAAATTAAAAGCGTCTGAGGAGAAGCGTAAACTTGCCAATATGCCATTTACGACACGGAGTGGCAAGGAATGGCTGAGGCCCTGGCCTATGTTCATGGCTAGTGGTTCAGCTTCACATGAGGATGGAAGCACTCATCCTCTCGCTAGAAAAAAGAAAAGACTTGCGGCAAAAGCACAGCAAAGAACTGTGCGTTCTTCGAAATCACAAATCCCAAAGGAGAGTCCAATTGTGTCGGTTGCGATGCCTGACCTTCCCAACACTGGACGGGAAGAGCTTGCGCCTTCCACCATTTGCACGCCCCCTGCAAGTGTTGAAAGGAGCACCCGCAGTCCAGTTCCTGATAGTGAAATTGAAGATGTCAGTGTTGAAGTACACCAGGATGAGGATATGGGTGTTGCTGGCGCTGGGGAGGAAATTGACAAGGAGGATTCTGATGGTGAGGTGGTTTGTTTAAGTCAGGCACCCGGGGAGACACCTGTTGTCCGTGGGAGGAATATGGCCATTGACATGCCTGGTGAAAATACCAAAAAAATCAGCTCTTCAGTGTGGAAGTATTTCAACAGAAAAGCGAACAGGTGTCAAGCCGTGTGTTGCCTTTGTCAAGCTGTAATAAGTAGGGGTAAGGACGTTAACCACCTCGGAACATCCTCCCTTATACGTCACCTGCAGCGCATTCATAATAAGTCAGTGACAAGTTCAAAAACTTTGGGCGACAGCGGAAGCAGTCCACTGACCAGTAAATCCCTTCCTCTTGTAACCAAGCTCGCGCAAACCACACCACCAACTCCCTCAGTGTCAATTTCCTCCTTACCCAGGAAAGCCAATAGTCCTGCAGGCCATGTCACTGGCAAGTCTGACGAGTCCTCTCCTGCCTGGGATTCCTCCGATGCATCCTTGAGTGTAACGCCTACTGCTGCTGGCACTGCTGTTGTTGCTGCTGGGAGTCGATCGTCATCCCAGAGGGGAAGTCGGAAGACCACTTGTACTACTTCCAGTAAGCAATTGACTGTCCAACAGTCCTTTGCGAGGAAGATGAAATATCACAGCAGTCATCCTGTTGCAAAGCGGATAACTGAGGCCTTGACAACTATGTTGGTGTTAGACGTGCGTCCGGTATCCGCCGTTAGTTCACAGGGAACTAGACAATTTCTTGAGGTAGTGTGCCCCCGTTACCAAATACCATCTAGGTTCCACTTCTCTAGGCAGGCGATACCGAGAATGTACACGGACGTCAGAAAAAGACTCACCAGTGTCCTAAAAAATGCAGTTGTACCCAATGTCCACTTAACCACGGACATGTGGACAAGTGGAGCAGGGCAGACTCAGGACTACATGACTGTGACAGCCCACTGGGTAGATGTATTGCCTCCCGCTGCAAGAACAGCAGCGGCGGCACCAGTAGCAGCATCTCGCAAACGCCAACTCGTTCCTGGGCAGGCTACGCTTTGTATCACCGCTTTCCAGAATACGCACACAGCTGAAAACCTCTTACGGCAACTGAGGAAGATCATCGCAGAATGGCTTACCCCAATTGGACTCTCCTGGGGATTTGTGACATCGGACAATGCCAGCAATATTGTGAGTGCATTACATCTGGGCAAATTCCAGCACGTCCCATGTTTTGCACATACCTTGAATTTGGTGGTGCAGAATTATTTAAAAAACGACAGGGGCGTGCAAGAGATGCTGTCGATGGCCAGAAGAATTGCGGGCCACTTTCGGCGTACAGGCACCGCGTACAGAAGACTGGAGCACCACCAAAAACACCTGAACCTGCCCTGCCATCATCTGAAGCAAGAGGTGGTAACGAGGTGGAATTCAACCCTCTATATGCTTCAGAGGATGGAGGAGCAGCAAAAGGCCATTCAAGCCTATACATCTGGCCATGATATAGGCAAAGGAGGTGGAATCTGTCTCAAGCGCAGTGGAGAATGATTTCAACGTTGTGCAAGGTTCTGCAACCTTTTGAACTTGCCACACGTGAAGTCAGTTCAGACACTGCCAGCCTGAGTCAGGTCATTCCCCTCATCAGGCTTTTGCAGAAGAAGCTGGAGGCATTGAAGGAGGAGCTAAAACAGAGCGATTCCGCTAGGCATGTGGGACTTGTGGATGGAGCCCTTCATTCGCTTAACCAGGATTCACGTGTGGTCAATCTGTTGAAATCAGAGCACTACATTTTGACCACCGTGCTCGATCCTAGATTTAAAACATACCTTGGATCTCTCTTTACGGCAGACACAAGTCTGCAGAGGTTCAAAGACCTGCTGGTGACAAAATTGTCAAGTCAAGCGGAACGCGACCCGTCAACATCTCCTCCTTCACATTCTCCCGCAACTGGGGGTGCGAGGAAAAGGCTACGAATTCCGAGCCCACCCGCTGGCGGTGATGCAGGGCAGTCTGGAGCGACTGCTGATGCTGACATCTGGTCCGGACTGAAGGACCTGCCAACGATTACTGACAAGTCGTCTACTGTCACTGCATATGATTCTCTCACCATTGAAAGAATGGTGGAGGATTATATGAGTGACCGCATCCAAGTAGGCACGTCAGACAGTCCGTACGTATACTGGCAGTAAAAAGAGGCAATTTGGAGGCCCTTGCACAAACTGGCTTTATTCTACCTAAGTTGCCCTCCCTCCAGTGTGTACTCCGAAAGAGTGTTTAGTGCCGCCGCTCACCTTGTCAGCAATCGGCGTACGAGGTTACTTCCAGAAAATGTGGAGAAGATGATGTTCATTAAAATGAATTATCAATTCCTCCATGGAGACATTCACCAGCAGCAATTGCCTCCAGAAAGTACACGAGGACCTGAGATGGTGGATTCCAGTGGGGACGAATTAATAATCTGTGAGGAGGGGGATGTACACAGTGAAAGGGGTGATGAATCGGACGATGATGATGAGGTGGACATCTTGCCTCCGTAGAGCCAGTTTGTGCAAGGAGAGATTGATTGCTTCTTTTTTGGTGGGGGCCCAAACTAACCAGTCATTTCAGTCACAGTCGTGTGGCAGACCCTGTCGCTGAAATGATGGGTTCGTTAAAGTGTGCATGTCCTGTTTTTACAACATAAGGGTGGGTGGGAGGGCCCAAGGACAATTCCATCTTGCACCTCTTTTTTCTTTCATTTTTCTTTGCGTCATGTGCTGTTTGTGGAGTATTTTTTTGAAGGGCCATCCTGCGTGACACTGCAGTGCCACTCCTAGATGGGCCAGGTGTTTGTGTCGGCCACTAGGGTCGCTTAGCTTAGTCACACAGCTACCTCATTGCGCCTCTTTTTTTCTTTGCGTCATGTGCTGTTTGGGGAGTATTTTTTTGAAGGGCCATCCTGCGTGACACTGCAGTGCCACTCCTAGATGGGCTAGGTGTTTGTGTCGGCCACTAGGGTCGCTTAGCTTAGCCATCCAGCGACCTCGGTGCAAATTTTAGGACTAAAAATAATATTGTGAGGTGTGAGGTGTTCAGAATAGACTGAAAATTAGTGGAAATTATGGTTATTGAGGTTAATAATACTATGGGATCAAAATGACCCCCAAATTCTATGATTTAAGCTGTTTTTTAGGGTCTTTTGAAAAAAAAACACCCGAATCCAAAACACACCCGAATCCGACAAAAAAAAAATCGGTGAGGTTTTGCCAAAACGCGTCCGAACCCAAAACACGGCCACGGAACCAAACACAAAACCAAAACACAAAACCCGAAAAATTTCAGGTGCACATCACTAAGTTGAACACACACTCTGTTTACAGTAGAACACACACTCTGTATACAGTAGAACACACACTCTGTATACACTAGAACTAGAGATGTGCACCGGAAATTTTTCGGGTTTTGGTTTTGGATTCGGTTCCGCGGCCGTGTTTTGGATTCGGACGCGTTTTGCCAAAACCTCCCTGAAAATGTTTTGTCCGATTCGGGTGTGTTTTGAAATTCGGGTGTTTTTTTTACAAAAAAACCCTCAAAAACAGCTTAAATCATAGAATGTGGGTGTCATTTTGATCCCATAGTATTATTAACCTCAATAACCATAATTTACACTCATTTTCAGTCTATTCTGAACACCTCACACCTCACAATATTATTTTTAGTCCTAAAATTTGCACCGAGGTCGCTGGATGGCAGTAGAACACACATTACGTATACAGTAGAACACACATTACGTATACAGTAGAACACACACTCCGTATACAGTAGAACACACACTCCGTATACAGTAGAACACACACTCTGTATACAGTAGAACACACACTCCGTATACAGTAGAACACACATTCTGTATACAGTAGAACACACACTCCGTATACAGTAGAACACACACTCCGTATACAGTAGAACACACACTCCGTATACAGTAGAACACACATTCTGTATACAGTAGAACACACATTCTGTATACAGTAGAAGACACATTACGTATACAGTAGAACACACATTACGTATACAGTAGAACTAGAGATGAGCGGGTTCGGTTTCTTTGAATCCGAACCCGCACGAACTTCACTTTTTTTTTCACGGGTCCGAGCGACTCGGATCTTCCCGCCTTGCTCGGTTAACCCGAGCGCGCCCGAACGTCATCATGACGCTGTCGGATTCTCGCGAGACTCGGATTCTATATAAGGAGCCGCGCGTCGCCGCCATTTTCACACGTGCATTGAGATTGATAGGGAGAGGACGTGGCTGGCGTCCTCTCCATTAGAATAGATTAGAAGAGAGAGAGAGAGAGAGAGATTGTGCAGACAGAGTTTACCACAGTGACCAGTGCAGTTGTTGTTAAGTTAACTTTTATTTAATATATCCGTTCTCTGCTATATCCGTTCTCTGCCTGAAAAAAACGATACACAGCAGTCACACAGTGTGACTCAGTCTGTGTGCACTCAGCTCAGCCCAGTGTGCTGCACATCAATGTATAAAAGCTTATAATAATTGTGGGGGAGACTGGGGAGCACTGCAGGTTGTTATAGCAGGAGCCAGGAGTACATAATATTATATTAATTTAAAATTAAACAGTGCACACTTTTGCTGCAGGAGTGCCACTGCCAGTGTGACTAGTGGTGACCAGTGCCTGACCACCAGTATAGTAGTATATTGTTGTATACTATCTCTTTATCAACCAGTCTATATTAGCAGCAGACACAGTACAGTGCGGTAGTTCACGGCTGTGGCTACCTCTGTGTCGGCAGTCGGCACTCGGCAGGCAGTCCGTCCATCCATAATTGTATAATTATATACCACCTAACCGTGGTATTTTTTTTTCTTTCTTTATACCGTCGTCATAGTCATACTAGTTGTTACGAGTATACTACTATCTCTTTATCAACCAGTGTACAGTGCGGTAGTTCACGGCTGTGGCTACCTCTGTGTCGGCAGTCGGCAGGCAGTCCGTCCATCCATAATTGTATTATTATAATATATACCACCTAACCGTGGTTTTTTTTTCATTCTTTATACCGTCATAGTGTCATACTAGTTGTTACGAGTATACTACTATCTCTTTATCAACCAGTGTACAGTGCGGTAGTTCACGGCTGTGGCTACCTCTGTGTCGGCAGTCGGCAGGCAGTCCGTCCATCCATAATTGTATTATAATATATACCACCTAACCGTGGTTTTTTTTTCATTCTTTATACCGTCATAGTGTCATACTAGTTGTTACGAGTATACTACTATCTCTTTATCAACCAGTGTACAGTGCGGTAGTTCACGGCTGTGGCTACCTCTGTGTCGGCAGTCGGCAGGCAGTCCGTCCATCCATAATTGTATTATAATATATACCACCTAACCGTGGTTTTTTTTTCATTCTTTATACCGTCATAGTCAGTCATACTAGTTGTTACGAGTATACTACTATCTCTTTATCAACCAGTGTACAGTGCGGTAGTTCACGGCTGTGGCTACCTCTGTGTCGGCACTCGGCAGGCAGTCCGTCCATCCATAATTGTATTATAATATATACCACCTAACCGTGGTTTTTTTTTCATTCTTTATACCGTCATAGTGTCATACTAGTTGTTACGAGTATACTACTATCTCTTTATCAACCAGTGTACAGTGCGGTAGTTCACGGCTGTGGCTACCTCTGTGTCGGCAGTCGGCAGGCAGTCCGTCCATCCATAATTGTATTATAATATATACCACCTAACCGTGGTTTTTTTTTCATTCTTTATACCGTCATAGTCAGTCATACTAGTTGTTACGAGTATACTACTATCTCTTTATCAACCAGTGTACAGTGCGGTAGTTCACGGCTGTGGCTACCTCTGTGTCGGAACTCGGCAGGCAGTCCGTCCATCCATAATTGTATTACAATATATACCACCTAACCGTGGTTTTTTTTTCATTCTTTATACCGTCATAGTCAGTCATACTAGTTGTTACGAGTATACTACTATCTCTTTATCAACCAGTGTACAGTGCGGTAGTTCACGGCTGTGGCTACCTCTGTGTCGGCACTCGGCAGGCAGTCCGTCCATCCATAATTGTATTACAATATATACCACCTAACCGTGGTTTTTTTATACCACCTAACCGTGGCAGTCCGTCCATAATTGTATACTAGTATCCAATCCATCCATCTCCATTGTTTACCTGAGGTGCCTTTTAGTTCTGCCTATAAAATATGGAGAACAAAAAAGTTGAGGTTCCAAAATTAGGGAAAGATCAAGATCCACTTCCACCTCGTGCTGAAGCTGCTGCCACTAGTCATGGCCGAGACGATGAAATGCCAGCAACGTCGTCTGCCAAGGCCGATGCCCAATGTCATAGTACAGAGCATGTCAAATCCAAAACACCAAATATCAGAAAAAAAAGGACTCCAAAACCTAAAATAAAATTGTCGGAGGAGAAGCGTAAACTTGCCAATATGCCATTTACCACACGGAGTGGCAAGGAACGGCTGAGGCCCTGGCCTATGTTCATGGCTAGTGGTTCAGCTTCACATGAGGATGGAAGCACTCAGCCTCTCGCTAGAAAACTGAAAAGACTCAAGCTGGCAAAAGCACCGCAAAGAACTGTGCGTTCTTTGAAATCCCAAATCCACAAGGAGAGTCCAATTGTGTCGTTTGCGATGCCTGACCTTCCCAACACTGGACGTGAAGAGCATGCGCCTTCCACTATTTGCATGCCCCCTGCAAGTGCTGGAAGGAGCACCCGCAGTCCAGTTCCTGATAGTCAGATTGAAGATGTCAGTGTTGAAGTACACCAGGATGAGGAGGATATGGGTGTTGCTGGCGCTGGGGAGGAAATTGACCAGAAGGATTCTGATGGTGAGGTGGTTTGTTTAAGTCAGGCACCCGGGGAGACACCTGTTGTCCGTGGGAGGAATATGGCCGTTGACATGCCAGGTGAAAATACCAAAAAAATCAGCTCTTCGGTGTGGAGGTATTTCACCAGAAATGCGGACAACAGGTGTCAAGCCGTGTGTTCCCTTTGTCAAGCTGTAATAAGTAGGGGTAAGGACGTTAACCACCTCGGAACATCCTCCCTTATACGTCACCTGCAGCGCATTCATAATAAGTCAGTGACAAGTTCAAAAACTTTGGGTGACAGCGGAAGCAGTCCACTGACCAGTAAATCCCTTCCTCTTGTAACCAAGCTCACGCAAACCACCCCACCAACTCCCTCAGTGTCAATTTCCTCCTTCCCCAGGAATGCCAATAGTCCTGCAGGCCATGTCACTGGCAAGTCTGACGAGTCCTCTCCTGCCTGGGATTCCTCCGATGCATCCTTGCGTGTAACGCCTACTGCTGCTGGCGCTGCTGTTGTTGCCGCTGGGAGTCGATGGTCATCCCAGAGGGGAAGTCGTAAGCCCACTTGTACTACTTCCAGTAAGCAATTGACTGTTCAACAGTCCTTTGCGAGGAAGATGAAATATCACAGCAGTCATCCTACTGCAAAGCGGATAACTGAGTCCTTGACAACTATGTTGGTGTTAGACGTGCGTCCGGTATCCGCCGTTAGTTCACAGGGAACTAGACAATTTATTGAGGCAGTGTGCCCCCGTTACCAAATACCATCTAGGTTCCACTTCTCTAGGCAGGCGATACCGAGAATGTACACGGACGTCAGAAAAAGACTCACCAGTGTCCTAAAAAATGCAGTTGTACCCAATGTCCACTTAACCACGGACATGTGGACAAGTGGAGCAGGGCAGGGTCAGGACTATATGACTGTGACAGCCCACTGGGTAGATGTATGGACTCCCGCCGCAAGAACAGCAGCGGCGGCACCAGTAGCAGCATCTCGCAAACGCCAACTCTTTCCTAGGCAGGCTACGCTTTGTATCACCGCTTTCCAGAATACGCACACAGCTGAAAACCTCTTACGGCAACTGAGGAAGATCATCGCGGAATGGCTTACCCCAATTGGACTCTCCTGTGGATTTGTGGCATCGGACAACGCCAGCAATATTGTGTGTGCATTAAATATGGGCAAATTCCAGCACGTCCCATGTTTTGCACATACCTTGAATTTGGTGGTGCAGAATTTTTTAAAAAACGACAGGGGCGTGCAAGAGATGCTGTCGGTGGCCAGAAAAATTGCGGGACACTTTCGGCGTACAGGCACCACGTACAGAAGACTGGAGCACCACCAAAAACTACTGAACCTGCCCTGCCATCATCTGAAGCAAGAAGTGGTAACGAGGTGGAATTCAACCCTCTATATGCTTCAGAGGTTGGAGGAGCAGCAAAAGGCCATTCAAGCCTATACAATTGAGCACGATATAGGAGATGGAATGCACCTGTCTCAAGTGCAGTGGAGAATGATTTCAACGTTGTGCAAGGTTCTGATGCCCTTTGAACTTGCCACACGTGAAGTCAGTTCAGACACTGCCAGCCTGAGTCAGGTCATTCCCCTCATCAGGCTTTTGCAGAAGAAGCTGGAGGCATTGAAGAAGGAGCTAACACGGAGCGATTCCGCTAGGCATGTGGGACTTGTGGATGCAGCCCTTAATTCGCTTAACAAGGATTCACGGGTGGTCAATCTGTTGAAATCAGAGCACTACATTTTGGCCACCGTGCTCGATCCTAGATTTAAAGCCTACCTTGGATCTCTCTTTCCGGCAGACACAGGTCTGCTGGGGTTGAAAGACCTGCTGGTGACAAAATTGTCAAGTCAAGCGGAACGCGACCTGTCAACATCTCCTCCTTCACATTCTCCCGCAACTGGGGGTGCGAGGAAAAGGCTCAGAATTCCGAGCCCACCCGCTGGCGGTGATGCAGGGCAGTCTGGAGCGACTGCTGATGCTGACATCTGGTCCGGACTGAAGGACCTGACAACGATTACGGACATGTCGTCTACTGTCACTGCATATGATTCTCTCAACATTGATAGAATGGTGGAGGATTATATGAGTGACCGCATCCAAGTAGGCACGTCACACAGTCCGTACTTATACTGGCAGGAAAAAGAGGCAATTTGGAGGCCCTTGCACAAACTGGCTTTATTCTACCTAAGTTGCCCTCCCACAAGTGTGTACTCCGAAAGAGTGTTTAGTGCCGCCGCTCACCTTGTCAGCAATCGGCGTACGAGGTTACATCCAGAAAATGTGGAGAAGATGATGTTCATTAAAATGAATTATAATCAATTCCTCCGCGGAGACATTGACCAGCAGCAATTGCCTCCACAAAGTACACAGGGAGCTGAGATGGTGGATTCCAGTGGGGACGAATTGATAATCTGTGAGGAGGGGGATGTACACGGTGATATATCGGAGGGTGAAGATGAGGTGGACATCTTGCCTCTGTAGAGCCAGTTTGTGCAAGGAGAGATTAATTGCTTCTTTTTTGGGGGGGGTCCAAACCAACCCGTCATATCAGTCACAGTCGTGTGGCAGACCCTGTCACTGAAATGATGGGTTGGTTAAAGTGTGCATGTCCTGTTTTGTTTATACAACATAAGGGTGGGTGGGAGGGCCCAAGGATAATTCCATCTTGCACCTCTTTTTTCTTTTCTTTTTCTTTGCATCATGTGCTGATTGGGGAGGGTTTTTTGGAAGGGACATCCTGCGTGACACTGCAGTGCCACTCCTAGATGGGCCCGGTGTTTGTGTCGGCCACTAGGGTCGCTAATCTTACTCACACAGCTACCTCATTGCGCCTCTTTTTTTCTTTGCGTCATGTGCTGTTTGGGGAGGGTTTTTTGGAAGGGACATCCTGCGTGACACTGCAGTGCCACTCCTAGATGTGCCCGGTGTTTGTGTCGGCCACTAGGGTCGCTAATCTTACTCACACAGTCAGCTACCTCATTGCGCCTCTTTTTTTCTTTGCGTCATGTGCTGTTTGGGGAGGGTTTTTTGGAAGGGCCATCCTGCGTGACACTGCAGTGCCACTCCTAGATGGGCCCGGTGTTTGTGTCGGCCACTAGGGTCGCTAATCTTACTCACACAGCTACCTCATTGCGCCTCTTTTTTTCTTTGCGTCATGTGCTGTTTGGGGAGGGTTTTTTGGAAGGGACATCCTGCGTGACACTGCAGTGCCACTCCTAGATGGGCCCGGTGTTTGTGTCGGCCACTAGGGTCGCTTATCTTACTCACACAGCGACCTCGGTGCAAATTTTAGGACTAAAAATAATATTGTGAGGTGTGAGGTATTCAGAATAGACTGAAAATGAGTGTAAATTATGGTTTTTGAGGTTAATAATACTTTGGGATCAAAATGACCCCCAAATTCTATGATTTAAGCTGTTTTTTAGTGTTTTTGGAAAAAAACACCCGAATCCAAAACACACCCGAATCCGACAAAAATAATTCGGTGAGGTTTTGCCAAAACGCGTTCGAACCCAAAACACGGCCGCGGAACCGAACCCAAAACCAAAACACAAAACCCGAAAAATTTCAGGCGCTCATCTCTAAGTAGAACACACATTCTGTATACAGTAGAACACACATTACGTATACAGTAGAACACACATTACTTATACAGTAGAACACACATTACGTATACAGTAGAACACACATTACGTATACAGTAGAACACACATTACGTATACAGTAGAACACACATTACGTATACAGTAGAACACGCACTCCGTATACAGTAGAACACGCATTCCGTATGCAGTAGAACACGCATTCCGTATACAGTAGAACACGCATTCCGTATACAGTAGAACACGCATTCCGTATACAGTAGACCACACATTCTGTATACAGTAGAACACACACTCTGTATACACTAGAACACACACTCTGTATACACTAGAACACACACTCAGTACGCTATAATATAGGCAGAGAAGTGTGTAAAGTGAAGTTTGGGCAGTTGTGGCCCCTGGTCAGGTCTCCTCTGGCAACGCTCCAGCGGGTCACAGTCAGGTGGGTGCTTCTTAGAGCAGTTCAGGAGCGGTAAGATCACGCCATTGTGTGCGTTTTATCAGACAGGTCAGTATACACCACTGAGAAGTGCATATATACTTTCCCTGCCCTGGTTATGGCACCCATCCCCGTCCCCGTCCTGGCTGTGGCACAGTCCCGCCCTTTCCCTGCCCTGGCTGTGGCACAGTCCCACCCTTTCCCCGCCCTGGCTGTGGCACAGTCCCGCCCTTTCCCTGTCCTGGCTGTGGCACAGTCCCACCCTTTCCCCGCCCTGGCTGTGGCACAGTCCCGCGTTTTCCCCGCCCTGGCTGTGGAACAGTCCCGCCCTTTCCCCGCCCTGGCTGTGGCAGTCCCGCCCTTTCCCCGCCCTGGCTGTGGCACAGTCCCGCCCTTTCCCCTCCCTGGCTATGGCACAGTCCCGCCCTTTCCCCGCCTTGGCTGTGGCACAGTCCCGCCCTTTCCCCGCCCTGGTTGTGGCACAGTGCCTCGCTTTCCCCGCCCTGGCTGTGGCACAGTCCTGCGCTTTCCCCGCCCTGGCTGTGGCACAGTCCTGCGCTTTCCCCGTCCTGGCTGTGGCACAGTCCCGCCCTTTCCCCACCCTAGCTGTGGCACAGTTCCGCCCTTTCCCCGCCCTGGCTGTGGCACAGTCCCGCCCTTTCGCCGCCCTGGCTGTGGCACAGTTCCGCCCTTTCCCCGCCCTGGCTGTGGCACAGTCCCGCCCTTTCGCCGCCCTGGCTGTGGCACAGTCCCGCCCTTTTGCCGCCCTGGCTGTGGCACAGTCCCGCCCTTTCCCCGCCCTGGCTGTGGCACAGTCCCGCCCTTTCCCCTCCCTGGCTGTGGCACAGTCCCAACCCTTTCCCCGCCCTGGCTGTGGCACAGTCCCGCCCTTTCCCCGCCCTGGCTGTGGCACAGTGCCTCACTTTCCCCGCCCTGGCTGTGGCACAGTTCCGCCCTTTCCCCGCCCTGTCTGTGGCACAGTTCCGCCCTTTCCCCGCCCTTTCCCCTCCCTGGCTGTGGCTCAGTCCCGCCCTTTCCCCGCACTGCCTGTGGCACAGTCCCACCCTTTCCCCGCCCTGGCTGGGGCACAGTGCCGTGATTTCCCCGCCATGACACACTATGGTGACGCATTCTACAAAATACTGGAAATTCTGCCCATTACAGCACAATCAAATGTTTCATTAGAAAACAAAACAATGAAAATAAGGCAGCAGCGTGCTGATATTTGGTGGGGTTACTTAGCCGGAACTAATGCGTCCCCTCGCTTCTCATTTATGTGATAATTACATCACTTTATTACTCCGGGTAAGTGGATTCAGTATGACACAGAGTGTGTATTGCAGCAGGACACGGGATCTAGAGTACAGCCGGCTCTGATCAGATGGGCGATGCGGAACAGACTGTCTGACCCTAACTAACAATGGCGTGGTTCCAGCCGTGCCCTCTTTACGTAGGAATACGCCGCACCGCTATTAACTATTAGATAATGTATAGTTATGGCTCCCATATATAGCCAGACAACTACACATCCTGTGGCTGGAGCGTTGCACCACACTTTATTCTTTCTCCAAACTGTCCTGGAGCCTGGCGCGTGGGAGCGTCTCTACTAAAGCGGGACATTTGGGGTGCATGCATGAAGCTTTCCCATTGGCTGAGAGTCAGGCAGACATTATTGGGAGGTACAAAGTCACTCCGGAACTGGTTGGGGAGCACAATAAGGACGAGTTTGTTATTACTGTGATTTGGAGAATGCAAAGTGCTTAGTAACTGCTGTACGTTATATAATGACTGTATATGTATTATGTAGTAAGTACATCATGTGCCCAATTACACTACCCGTATACTATTCAGTACAATGCAAGGTCAGAGAGGTAATCACTGCATTGTCTGGTGTGTGTGTTATTGCTGGTTGCTCTGAGAACATGGGACAGGAGGTGTCGGGCTGCACGTTCCTGTCAGTAGTGAGCATTTATTACAATGACAACATAGCTCTGACTGTAAACCCGCTCCGCCTTAGATGGCCCCCAGCACCAGTACCCCATGGGCAGGGAGGGTAGATGAGCAGAGGGGGCAGTAAGATGGGTGATCTACAGATTTTGGGTGAAAACGGAATTGTGAGTTTTGGGGGTCATTCCGAGTTGTTCGCTCTTTGCCGATTTTCGCAACGCAGCGATTAGGTAGAAAATGCGCATGCGCATGGTACGCAGAGCGCATGCGCTTAGTAATTTAACTAAGAATTTAGTAGATTTACACAAGCTCGAGCGAAGTTTTTTCAACGCTCGAGTGTTCGTAGTGTGATTGACAGGAAGTGGGTGTTTGTGGGCGGCAACTCAGCATTTTCACGGCGTTTGCTAAAAAACGCAGGCGTGCCAGGAAAAAACGCGGGAGTGGCTGGAGAAACGGGGGAGTGGCAGGCCGACATCAAGGAACGAAACTGACTGAGCTGATCGCAATCTGTGAGTAGGTCTGGAGCTACTCAGAAACTGAAATTATGTAGTAGCAATTCTGCTAATCTTTCGTTCGCTATTCTGCTATGCTAAGATACACTCCCAGAGGGCGGCGGCTTAGCGTGTGCAATGCTGCTAAAAGCAGCTAGCGAGTGAACAACTCGGAATGAGGGCCTTTGTTTTTAACCCCTTTGCTGTGGGTGATGAGTTGGCCTCGTCCACATATACCTGGAAAATGCAGAGTGGAGGACTGTCTGCAGCGAAGGGTACCATATAACCCCCCCCCCCGACACTAACTTTTCTCAACCAGTACTGGTCACTGGTGGAAAGTTTTGTAATAAGAAAAAAGCAAAAGCTAGCCATATTCTTGTGCCTGGCCAGTGGTGCACGTAGAGGGGGTTTGTAAGTACCCAGAAACCTCCCACCTACCAATTTTTTCTTTCTAAGATGGAAACAAGTTGTGTCAATCTCTGTGATGGTTAACCCTGCAGTGGTGAGGATCCAATGTTATCTCACAGTCATGTGATGTACTGGGGGCGGAGACAGGCAGACAGACTTGTTTCATTGGCTCCGTAGCTACAGTATATGTATGCACCTTATGTTAAATCGCAGTGGGCGGGGTGTACTGACATTGCGGCGTACATCCCGCCACACAGCGCATCGATACTAATTGCATATTGCACTAACATACGCGATTAGTATCACAAAGGACATCTCTCCCGATAACCGCTGTCCTATGCCATGCGCTCCGGTCCCTGGACTTCCGGGTTTATGACCCAGGAGTCTATCTGTACATGCGCAGGAGGACGCGGCAGCCATGGGGCATGCTGGGCGTGTTCCCACGGATCCCTTGTTACAGGCTGGTAGTTTCTCTCTCCACTTTATCTCTCTCCAAGACTTAGTACATCTGCCCCTGCGTCTCTGATGTGCTCTTAAAGGGGGTCATTCTGACCCGTTCGCTCGCTGCTTTTTATCGCAGCCGCGCGAACGGGTTCCTACTGCGCATGCACCGGCACCGTAGTGCGCCGGTGCATGCCAGACGGCCAAAGGGCGTAGCAGCGCTGCAATCGCCTCTGCCTGATTGACTCGTGGGCGTGGTCCAGCCAACGCAGGCGTGGCCGGACTGAACGGTGGGTGGGCCGCAGTGGCTGTGTGACGTCACACGCAGCCGCTGCGGGCCGGGGAGCGATGAGTAGCTCCCGGCCAGCACGCTAAAGCTGAGCTAGTCGGGAGCTACTTTGAAGTGCAAAGGCATCGCCACTGTGCGATGCCTTTGCACTTCTGCGGGGGGGGGGGGGGTGTCGCTGATACATGTCAGGGAACATGATCGTAGCTGTGCTAAATTTAGCACTGCTGTGATCAGCTTGTAATGACCCCCAAAAAGCAGCCAGGCTCCAGCGACCCAAAGTGGCAGTCCGGGCACCTATATGATGTGATTAGTGCAGGGGTGAGTGAACCATCAGCTGTTAAAAACAAATGTGAGGCTTAGTACTGTGGGAATTGTGCGTTGTAATTACATGTGCATTGTGAATAAAGATATATATATATATATATATATGATATAGTATACACGCTAGTGTGCGTCCTCGTATATTACATTGCGGGTGCGTCATGGACCGGGGTTTGGGGCTTAGTATGTTAGTATGACCTGACTGTAGGAGCGTTGGCAGGTGTATTTCTTTACAATTGTGATCCACTTTTTAAAGCACAATCTAAAGTTTTTGTTTTTTTTATATTATTAGGCTCTGCTGTTTATTTGCTTAGCGTTTAATCAGCATCACAAGATCGTCTGCTACATGTACAAAACATACAAATGAAATTACTTGCCTGTGAGACTTTTTAATGCTTAAGGGGCCTGTTTGATAAACTGCTATGGCAGCACTTCGCCCGGTTTATTAAAGGGCTGATCACCACTTACAGCCGTCCCCGTAGACCTCTGTGGGGTCTGCAAAATGAGACCATTCATCAAGGCTTTGCTCTTCACCACAAAGTAACACCAGCTCAGGATACTATACCTTACCGCTTACCCCATGTTCCGTCAGTGTCGGGCTGCGGTATGAAGGGCCCACTGGGGAAATGCAGCAGCGGTAGGGGCCATGCTTAGATGCTGGGCTAACCATTAGTGCGTGGTCGGGCCTTTTGATAAATATATATAGTAAATACTGCTAGTGTATGCATAATAATGTACCAGATTAATATAATAGCGATGCACTGTAGAGAATACACCACAGTCCTGTGCAGTATAATGTAACATATATATATATATATATATATATATATATAAAATGTATCATTCAGGTGCACAATCTGGGGCCTGATCGCTCAGAGGTGGTGAAGCCTCCTGTGGTTTCCCCCGTTCCCATGAGAGCCAGTCCGACCGTGTGTTCAGCGCTGCCAGAGAAGCCTCTTCTGGTCTCCTCGCCGCGTCTCTCTGCGCCCACTCCTATCTTAGTCATTTTTACGCTATTTGCTTGAGGCTAATGCCCCTTTCACACCGCACAAATAACCCGGTATCGACGCGGCATATAGTCGGGTCGACATAGGTAGCTGTGCTGTGTGAAAGGACCCATGGCGAATTCCCGGATCACCTGACCCAGTAATTCCACACAGGAATAAAGCGAGGTTATTCCTGGGTTGAATACCGGGTCAGGGGCAGTGTGAACGGGTTACCACTGTCAATGCGACCCCTGGATAGCAACCCGACCGCCGGGTTGCGATGGCAGCGTGTAGAGTCAAATGCTATGGTATGGTAGGGACCCGTTTCCAGTTACTAGGTGGGACCCGGCATATGCGATTTGAAAGAGGTATAACTGTACTTGGGTCGCCGGCAGCAATAGGAGGGAGGCATAAGGAAAATAATTGGTGTACAAACGGGGGCAAGTTTTGGCCGGGATCCGGACTGAAAGTCGACAGTAACTAGGTCGACAATGTCTAGGTCGACCACTATTGGTCGACAGTAACTAGGTCGACAGGGTCTTTAGGTCGACATGTTCTAGGTCGACAGGTCAAAAGGTCGACATGAGTTTTTCACAATTTTTTTCTTTTTTTTAACCTTTTCATACTTAACGATCCACGTGGACTACGATTGGAACGGTAATCTGTGCCGAGCGTAGCGGTAGCGGAGCGAAGGCACCATGCCCGAAGCATGGTGAGCGAAGCGAGCCATGCGAGGGGACGCGGTGCACTAATTGGGGTTCCCGGTCACTCTTCGAAGAAAACGACACCAAAATAACATTAAAAACTCATGTCGACCTTTTGACCTGTCGACCTATAACATGTCGACCTAAAGACCCTGTCGACCTAGACACCCTGTCGACCTAGTTACTGTCGACCAATAGTGGTCGACCTAGACATTGTCGACTTAGTTACTGTCGACTTTCAATACCACACCCGTTTTGGCCAGGGTTCTCCAGCAACCCTGGCATATTACATAACGGTGGAATAGTTATACTGTACGCCCATCGCATGTAGAGATGAGCGCCTGAAATTTTTCGGGTTTTGTGTTTTGGTTTTGGGTTCGGTTCCGCGGCCGTGTTTTGGGTTCGAACGCGTTTTGGCAAAACCTCACCGAATTTTTTTTGTCGGATTCGGGTGTGTTTTGGATTCGGGTGTTTTTTTCAAAAAACACTAAAAAACAGCTTAAATCATAGAATTTGGGGGTCATTTTGATCCCAAAGTATTATTAACCTCAAAAACCATAATTTACACTCATTTTCAGTCTATTCTGAATACCTCACACCTCACAATATTATTTTTAGTCCTAAAATTTGCACTGAGGTCGCTGTGTGAGTAAGATAAGCGACCCTAGTGGCCGACACAAACACCGGGCCCATCTAGGAGTGGCACTGCAGTGTCACGCAGGATGTCCCTTCCAAAAAACCCTCCCCAAACAGCACATGACGCAAAGAAAAAAAGAGGCGCAATGAGGTAGCTGTGTGAGTAAGATTAGCGACCCTAGTGGCCGACACAAACACCGGGCCCATCTAGGAGTGGCACTGCAGTGTCACGCAGGATGGCCCTTCCAAAAAACCCTCCCCAAACAGCACATGACGCAAAGAAAAAAAGAGGCGCAATGAGGTAGCTGTGTGAGTAAGATTAGCGACCCTAGTGGCCGACACAAACACCGGGCCCATCTAGGAGTGGCACTGCAGTGTCACGCAGGATGTCCCTTCCAAAAAACCCTCCCCAAACAGCACATGACGCAAAGAAAAAAAGAGGCGCAATGAGGTAGCTGTGTGAGTAAGATTAGCGACCCTAGTGGCCGACACAAACACCGGGCCCATCTAGGAGTGGCACTGCAGTGTCACGCAGGATGTCCCTTCCAAAAAACCCTCCCCAAACAGCACATGACGCAAAGAAAAAAAGAGGCGCAATGAGGTAGCTGACTGTGTGAGTAAGATTAGCGACCCTAGTGGCCGACACAAACACCGGGCCCATCTAGGAGTGGCACTGCAGTGTCACGCAGGATGTCCCTTCCAAAAAACCCTCCCCAATCAGCACATGATGCAAAGAAAAAGAAAAGAAAAAAGAGGTGCAAGATGGAATTGTCCTTGGGCCCTCCCACCCACCCTTATGTTGTATAAACAAAACAGGACATGCACACTTTAACCAACCCATCATTTCAGTGACAGGGTCTGCCACACGACTGTGACTGATATGACGGGTTGGTTTGGACCCCCCCCAAAAAAGAAGCAATTAATCTCTCCTTGCACAAACTGGCTCTACAGAGGCAAGATGTCCACCTCATCTTCACCCTCCGATATATCACCGTGTACATCCCCCTCCTCACAGATTATCAATTCGTCCCCACTGGAATCCACCATCTCAGCTCCCTGTGTACTTTGTGGAGGCAATTGCTGCTGGTCAATGTCTCCGCGGAGGAATTGATTATAATTCATTTTAATGAACATCATCTTCTCCACATTTTCTGGATGTAACCTCGTACGCCGATTGCTGACAAGGTGAGCGGCGGCACTAAACACTCTTTCGGAGTACACACTTGTGGGAGGGCAACTTAGGTAGAATAAAGCCAGTTTGTGCAAGGGCCTCCAAATTGCCTCTTTTTCCTGCCAGTATAAGTACGGACTGTGTGACGTGCCTACTTGGATGCGGTCACTCATATAATCCTCCACCATTCTATCAATGTTGAGAGAATCATATGCAGTGACAGTAGACGACATGTCCGTAATCGTTGTCAGGTCCTTCAGTCCGGACCAGATGTCAGCATCAGCAGTCGCTCCAGACTGCCCTGCATCACCGCCAGCGGGTGGGCTCGGAATTCTGAGCCTTTTCCTCGCACCCCCAGTTGCGGGAGAATGTGAAGGAGGAGATGTTGACAGGTCGCGTTCCGCTTGACTTGACAATTTTGTCACCAGCAGGTCTTTCAACCCCAGCAGACTTGTGTCTGCCGGAAAGAGAGATCCAAGGTAGGCTTTAAATCTAGGATCGAGCACGGTGGCCAAAATGTAGTGCTCTGATTTCAACAGATTGACCACCCGTGAATCCTTGTTAAGCGAATTAAGGGCTGCATCCACAAGTCCCACATGCCTAGCGGAATCGCTCCCTTTTAGCTCCTTCTTCAATGCCTCCAGCTTCTTCTGCAAAAGCCTGATGAGGGGAATGACCTGACTCAGGCTGGCAGTGTCTGAACTGACTTCACGTGTGGCAAGTTCAAAGGGCATCAGAACCTTGCACAACGTTGAAATCATTCTCCACTGCACTTGAGACAGGTGCATTCCACCTCCTATATCGTGCTCAATTGTATAGGCTTGAATGGCCTTTTGCTGCTCCTCCAACCTCTGAAGCATATAGAGGGTTGAATTCCACCTCGTTACCACTAGAGATGAGCGCCGGAAATTTTTCGGGTTTTGTGTTTTGGTTTTGGGTTCTGTTCCGCGGCCGTGTTTTGGGTTCGACTGCGTTTTGGCAAAACCTCACCGAATTTTTTTTGTCGGATTCGGGTGTGTTTTGGATTCGGGTGTTTTTTTCAAAAAACCCTAAAAAACAGCTTAAATCATAGAATTTGGGGGTAATTTTGATCCCAAAGTATTATTGACCTCAAAAAACATAATTTACACTCATTTTCAGCCTATTCTGAACACATCACACCTCACAATATTATTTTTAGTCCTAAAATTTGCACCGAGGTCGCTGTGTGAGTAAGATAAGCGACCCTAGTGGCCGACACAAACACCGGGCCCATCTAGGAGTGGCACTGCAGTGTCACGCAGGATGTCCCTTCCAAAAAACCCTCCCCAAACAGCACATGACGCAAAGAAAAAAAGAGGCGCAATGAGGTAGCTGTGTGAGTAAGATTAGCGACCCTAGTGGCCGACACAAACACCGGGCCCATCTAGGAGTGGCACTGCAGTGTCACGCAGGATGTCCCTTCCAAAAAACCCTCCCCAAACAGCACATGACGCAAAGAAAAAAAGAGGCGCAATGAGGTAGCTGACTGTGTGAGAAAGATAAGCGACCCTAGTGGCCGACACAAACACCGGGCCCATCTAGGAGTGGCACTGCAGTGTCACGCAGGATGTCCCTTCCAAAAAACCCTCCCCAAACAGCACATGACGCAAAGAAAAAAAGAGGCGCAATGAGGTAGCTGACTGTGTGAGAAAGATAAGCGACCCTAGTGGCCGACACAAACACCGGGCCCATCTAGGAGTGGCACTGCAGTGTTACGCAGGATGTCCCTTCCAAAAAACCCTCCCCAAACAGCACATGACGCAAAGAAAAAAAGAGGCGCAATGAGGTAGCTGTGTGAGAAAGATAAGCGACCCTAGTGGCCGACACAAACACCGGGCCCATCTAGGAGTGGCACTGCAGTGTCACGCAGGATGTCCCTTCCAAAAAACCCTCCCCAAACAGCACATGACGCAAAGAAAAAAAGAGGCGCAATGAGGTAGCTGTGTGAGTAAGATTAGCGACCCTAGTGGCCGACACAAACACCGGGCCCATCTAGGAGTGGCACTGCAGTGTCACGCAGGATGTCCCTTCCAAAAAACCCTCCCCAATCAGCACATGATGCAAAGAAAAAGAAAAGAAAAAAGAGGTGCAAGATGGAATTATCCTTGGGCCCTCCCACCCACCCTTATGTTGTATAAACAAAACAGGACATGCACACTTTAACCAACCCATCATTTCAGTGACAGGGTCTGCCACACGACTGTGACTGATATGACGGGTTGGTTTGGACCCCCCCCAAAAAAGAAGCAATTAATCTCTCCTTGCACAAACTGGCTCTACAGAGGCAAGATGTCCACCTCATCTTCACCCTCCGATATATCACCGTGTACATCCCCCTCCTCACAGATTATCAATTCGTCCCCACTGGAATCCACCATCTCCGCTCCCTGTGTACTTTGTGGAGGCAATTGCTGCTGGTCAATGTCTCCGGGGAGGAATTGATTATAATTCATTTTAATGAACATCATCTTCTCCACATTTTCTGGATGTAACCTCGTACGCCGATTGCTGACAAGGTGAGCGGCGGCACTAAACACTCTTTCGGAGTACACACTTGTGGGAGGGCAACTTAGGTAGAATAAAGCCAGTTTGTGCAAGGGCCTCCAAATTGCCTCTTTTTCCTGCCAGTATAAGTACGGACTGACAATACTAAATTCCTTTGTCGTATAAACAACCCTTTATGAAGCTAAGAACACTGTACGCTGTTTACTTAAGAAGTACCGTGATGGTACGCTATCTGCGTAGCGATCGCTCAGCCGTAGGCGAGACGCTCAAGCGTCACGTTCGCTCGCGGCCCAGTGATCACAGGACACGTTATTGGTTATGTCTAGGGGAATGATTCGCTGTAGCGTAGCTTACGCTCGAGACCACGAGGAGGTCACCAGCGATGCAGACGCTTACAACACTATATCTTTATGTTAAAACCTTATACCAATGAAATACACAGAATACCTTAATGTGAGTACAGGGTGTAAGTGCAACCTTGTGTAACCTGACTATCTACAAAGCTGCTCGAGCGTCACCGACGCTCAAGTGAACACTTAACACTATAGAAAATACACAGATACTGGTTTAGGTTCCAAGGCCTATTAACTGTATTATATCTAATATACTTGTAAAAAGGGGGTAACAGTACAAATGATACACTACAATATAACAGAGACTTCCTAACCACAGATCTAAACAATAAATACAAAAAGACAATACTACACTGACCTAAATGCAATACAGTACAATACTATAATACTATGAGAGATATAAGAGAAAAGAGGAGAGAGAGAGAGAGAGAGACGGAGAGAGATGAGA
Organism: Pseudophryne corroboree; assembly: GCF_028390025.1. Taxonomy (NCBI): domain Eukaryota; kingdom Metazoa; phylum Chordata; class Amphibia; order Anura; family Myobatrachidae; genus Pseudophryne; species Pseudophryne corroboree. The sequence continues at coordinate 12,775,333 of NC_086453.1, read as the reverse complement.
GAAATTGGCTCACAATAACATTAAAAGACAATATGGTTGCAGCGAAGCTTACACATGTGAGGAACAATCGCTGCGCAGTTAATAAATGCTGAGAATCTTTGTTTAGAAAGTACTTGAGCTTACCTATGCTGCCTGTCCCTATATACACAACACCCAGCTACACAATCGTCCCTACAATGCCGCATGGGGCAGAAGCTAGACTCCATTTTGGGAAAAACTCCAATTGATTCCAAAATGTCCAAGCCTCAAAACAATGCATATGTTCTGATTTTACAATTCCAAACAATCTAAATCACCTTTCACAATTTCAAGCAAACACAGTATCTCTATAACCAGAGCATATGAGTTATCACAAGACCAGACCACCAGGTACTCACAAGTATCAGCCTGCCATTGCTACCAGCACATATTCAAAAGTACTGCATGGTGGTATTTATGATTAACAAGATCCCAGCTACCATCACAGATTCCACAGGGCACCAACACAAACACCCAACAATCATCCCAGCCAAGTTACAATATCCTATTTAAACCAGAAAGCAATATGTCTATATTTCCTTCTATAGCCATGTGATTCTATACTTAGCCTTTGGGAAGGAATTCTGTCCTGGGGATGTAGCCGCCATGCTGCTTGATGCTAGCTTAGTTCTGAGTGAGAGAGTCAGCCCTGTGATCTCCAGTGGGTATATCATACCTGCATTCCAGCTGTGGGGGTGTGTCAACCACAGGAAGTGTGTGTCCCTCCCAGCATGTGAGCCAGCTGCATCAGTGGCCTTGGTTATGTAACACAATGGGTGATGACCAACACATTCCTGTCTAGTGAGAAGCTATTGTTTGGCGAATACAAAACAGAATCCTGTCTCTGGGCTTTGTTCTATATTCATGATGTCCACTTTCAGTTGAGACAATGACATCTCAGCCCTCATTCTCCTGTATACAAATCCAGCCCCATTTGTAAACACAGGTGTTGGCCTTCCTCATTGAGTCTCAAAAGCTCAGTGTAATTAAAGACTATTGTACTCCGTCTGCGGGAAAGATACTGATTTGGAGTACAATTGATCTTCAATTACTATTCCTGTGTTTACCTTATGCATGTGTAGATATGAGGCCCTCTTAACATGCAAACTATTGTTTGGGGGATCTCTGAGGTCAAAGAGACATTTGAGACCTACTGATGCCTGTCTCCAACTGTTCAGATGCATGACTAAGTAAGGACAAATAATAATAAATAAATGGACATAACTTCTTATGTCCATAACTATTCGCACGAGCAATTAATCTGCTCCAAACCAACACCGGAATATTGCTATTTAAATACTCTTCCGATAGGTACCAAACACCACTGTCTGACTCCTGTTAGACCCTTCGCACAATACAAAGAGGGATTCCTCCGTTCAGGGACATTCTATATTAACCAAACTTTCAGAATCTATCAAAGGGACCATAATCTATAAACTACATTAATTGTGAAAATATGTAACGAATGAGTCGCACGCTACGACTACGTAAACTCTACCGTAAATACGCATACCGCGCCTGTGAGTGCACGCTATTGCGGGTATGCGCCTCCACGGGAGAGCGCACGCACGCGCAGCGCGGACCAGTGTGCGGTGCAAATATGGCAACGTGCATAGAGACATTTTTCTGACTTCGACAGTCCACCCTTTGGCAGTCAATAATAACTGCCACAAAACATTTAAGGAGAAAAATGTAAGTCAGGGGTTAATTGATTTCCATGGTGGGGTAAGGAAGAAGAGAGGAGTAGGTGTGAAAAGGGTATGACCTAGTGAGAAAGTAGAAGCATGTGTGTATGAGTCCATGTTTGGGGGGTCATGTATCATCGTGCCGTACGTGTGGTAAATCAAGCTTCGAGGTATTGCGAAGTATACATTTGAATTCCTTCTTATCCCGTACTAAGGGTCTGTGGATGGGCTGTCAAACTCTACCGAGCTCATTTCGGCTATGGTTGTAACAAAATGGGGATGCACATTTTAATTGATGATACATGAATGGGGGAGGTATGTGGTTGCTGATATCTGTGCCTGTATTCCCTATCGTCTATGTGTGTTATTACCTGAGGGTTGTAGAGATGAAGATAAAGAACACTTATGGAGAATGCAATGATATTCTATGTCAGGGAAATGTACATCTGTCGTTGAGGTTGTGTTCGGTATCTGTTGAGAGTCGTCTTCTTTGCGCTGTATTGCTCCTTAGGCATGAGCAAATAGCTTTGTCTGAGCCATCAGATTTACAAAAAATGTTGGGCTAGCGTGAGTTTAAAAGTACTAGGGAAACTGGGGATCCATGGCAAAGTTCATCAAGTGTCCATATCATAGGTTGTCAAAACTTCATCTTTGGTCTTGTCTGTTGTCTTGTCTGTATACCGTCTCGTCAACTTCCTCGTCCAAGGGGTCTTTGTATCTTGGAGAAAAGCAGAAAAACAGGTGAAAGAAACGGACCGTATAATCGCATTTTTCATCACATTCTGGTTTCTATCATTGGGTCATAAATCAAATCCAGGTTAATTACAGTTTCCTCACTCCTCAAGCTCATCACTTTTGTACTTTGTTTGCACCTCATTAAAGCCTGCCCGCATCTAAATATCAATCCAATTGATATAACGACACCCAAGATACATAGTAGAAACTTTCCAACATCCATTATGACTCCTTGAGCCCATTCTCCCAAACCGGAGAACCAATTTCGCGGGTTCAACCATGACACCCAACCAGTCAGCTCATTACCTACAGCAGCAAGGGTGAGATTGTGTTTTCGACGAAATTCCCACTTTAATTGCAGAATATCGTCCATCTTTTGGTCTATGACCTCTACCGGATCCTCGGTGCTATTTGTGATATACGTGCAACACTTTATGCCGTACTGTGTTGCCAATGTAACACAATATCCGCCTGTTACTGCTGTAAGGTAATTAAGAACCATCCTATGCTGAACTAGTTCTGTTTTGTAAGCTTGAAGTTCTCTTCCAGTGTATCTAAACGTGTCATCATACATTTCAGTGATATTATCTAACAAATTGGCGAGTGCGGAAATGTATTTATAATTCATCACTCCTCGAGCGGTACGAGTGAAATCTAACGCTACCAGAACCTGAATCCCGGTGGATTCATGGATAAGATCAGAGGCCGGATGCTCTAACCTTTCTGACAGTTGTCTTTTAACCCGGTGCTCGTAGTGAGTGTGAGTATAAGGAGCTTGGGCACCACGGTGTATGTCCTTCATTTTGTCATGTGTAAAAGTCATCACTTCAGGCAATACTTTTCCAATATAACACAATCCTTCAGAGTTTGGGGCTAGCCACTTGTACGCCTTTCTCCCGCATATGAAATATGCGTCATCGGGGAGAACATAAGGGACGGAGAAGGACATGACCATGTTACAAACCTTCCAGGTGAAATCTCCTGACCCTAATTCTTCCATCTGCCTAATGCACGTATCAGTTTGTATGACATGTGCACAGTATCCTGGTGATACCTCTCCAACTCTAGTAATCCTATTTCCTAAGGTATATCGATACCGAAAAGATTTTCCTCTACTGGCTATGTGGCGTACGAGCTCGGTATCTGTAGGCATTCTATCTGCTCTGTGTGAAAAGGTCATGGTAAGGTTGCTCCATGACACTTCCCAATTTCCCGGTTTTCTAGGATTGGAGATATTAAAACATAAGAGGGACCTATCCACATGGTATTGGTGGAGCTTCAAACTAGGAGGGCTGGAGATGTTAAACCTCCGGTCCACCGGTCTCCCACCACTTAGCTCAAGTACCTCCCCTAACGTTAAAGGAAATGGTACTAGCCCTGATTTGCTGTGACCCTGAGGTACTTGAGAGCATACCCAACAATCGGTCTTGTTTAATACGTTACCCACTAAGGAGTGATAGTCACTCAATGGATGCCGGTCCATATGGATATTAAAACTAGATTGGCATTTCTTTGTTACAGAGCCTACAGATACAACTTTCTTTTTGAACTAACATTCCTTCACAGTTGTTTACAAATAACATGGTTGTTAGATCGTGCCCGGTACTCGCCTTTGCTTGGTGATTGGGTTGCTATTGGAAATTTACACCTCCGTCTCAGTCATCAGGACCTTTCTGGATCCTTTCTCGACCTCACTGGTACTCTCACCGAAACAGACTGCTCTGGTCAACATCATGGTTAACGGGAAAAATCCATATCACAGTCTCTTGGGGCAAGTCCATCTTACAGGAGGAGAAAAGAAGAAATTTGTAAATGGGGTATAAGAAAATCAGTTTGAGGGGGAGAGAACTCGTTACGATAATAAGTTCTCTCGTCTTGTTGTTCTTCTTGTTCTGCTGTCCTCTCAAAGGTGTTGTCTCTCAGTCTTCAAAAACGATCATTCTGGTGATGCAATATTCCTTCCTAACCGACGATCTTTCTGTAAGGAGCAAAAATCTGGCATTACCATTGGTTAACACTTAGGGGTGACATACCATCTTTAAATCATGGAAACATGAGTGAGGAGAGAGAGAAAATAAAAAAACAAAAGAGATAGAGAACAATTCATGTGCATATATACATTACATAACCCGACAATAACCACCAATAAGAGAAGAGAAACAAAGCATTTTTAAACGTTGTCAACATTAAGAAAACATTGTCAGACTATTAGGCTGTCGTATCTACGTGTCTAATGGTTTCCTTGAGCAGTCCCTCCCCACCAGCACTTGCATTATTCCACTGTCTGTATCTGGCCAGAATACATTGTGGTGGATAGGTCATGCTGGGGTTTGGTAGACTTCTGCAAGGACCAAGCGAATATGCAATGTTTGAATTCTTACCAATAATCGTCAGAGATGGGGATAGAGAGAGAAAGAAAAAAACATTTTTCACAAATACATTTACAACGTTTAACCTGGTCATTCCTGTGTCTTCAGTGAATGACCTCCCAATTTACTAACCGTTACCTCAGGCTTACCATCAGTTCATGATCACCTTTCCTGACTATATATTATGGGTGTGGCCCAAAATTCTTCCTATATGATCCCTGCTTGTAATTTGGTGTGTCATATTCATGCTCATTTTCATGTCTAGGGGGTCTAACTTTATGTGGGTTATTACAGTTACTGGCATAATGCCCTTCTCTTCTACAATGATAACAAACCCTGGGCTTCCTCCAAGTGTCAGTGAAATGGGGTCTTGGCTGATTTGATGCCTCCTCAAACGTTTGGATGCTCATCACCCTCAACCGCTTTCCCTGTACCTACCTGATTCCTTGTATACCATGATTATGTCGTTGTCTAGGGGGTTCATATACCTTCTGTGAATCTTTGATCATACACTTAGATCTTTCCTAGGATCTGGGTAATCAGACATGATTGATCTCAATTCTGTCCGGGACCAGGGATGGCGCATTGCACTGTCCTTGACGGGAATGGTTCCCTGATCGTCAGTCTTCCCATTGGGGACTGTGATCACCCTGACAGGACTAAACTCAATCACATCACCTTGTTTTGGTCTTACAATATGGGGTACATTTGTTTGTGCGTGATATAAAACATTGTACGTACCTGTGGACACGACCTCACCTGACCCTCCGTTAGGGGGTTTGATTATTGCCTTTACCAATTTGGTCGTGTCCACCTGGATGTCTTGTAGGATGGCTTCTGGAAGAGGTGCCGACATCGTTCTGGGCTCACTTTCTTGTTTGTATTCCTGAGGAAAGTTTAACATGGGGTGCGACTTGCATGGGTTAATAGTTGTACATTCAACAGTATTACAATAATCATTGTTACATTCATTACACTTATTCTTATTATCTATACTACAGTTGCTAAGAGCATTTTTATTGTTCCACTTTTGTGCTTTTCTCTCCGCAATCAACTCCTCTCCTGCTGCCATGTCTCTCCCCTCAAGATAAGAGTCAGAAAAGTCAATAGACTCTTTTTGTAATTCACTTTCCTGTTGCCATAACTGTAAATATTCATAATGTTTATTTTGTCTCTTCGTTGGTTCAACGAGACTTATCCTCCTCCTTAAATTTTGTAACACTACTGGACTAAAGCTACCTATTCTTGGGAATTTGTCCCTGTCTTGTACAGTCATTCTCTCCCATTCATCACATAAAACTTCAGCGTGATTTCCATATTTCTTACACATCACATATCGTGCCGACCCGATGGATCGGTTCTCTGAATCAACCTGAACCTGGGTTGATCGCCCCCTACCGGAACAAATGGCCCCCATAATCTGCAGGCGTTGCCTATTCCTCCTTGAATATCAAGGCTTTCAGCGAACCCTTACAAACAAACCAAGATGTCCTTGGGCAGGCCGGCGGTGGTGGTTTATCAAGTACCCCACTTACTTCTCGCCCACGTTGGCCTGTGCTGCAATCACTGTAGCCAGAGCTGCTGTACCCAACCTAGGGCCCCTGTGAACCTTTATTTACTGGGGCGCTTTCCCCAGCAAGTATCGGTTGTTGGATAGTTCCTGAGTGACCAGCGAACTTCCCTTCCCAAAAAAATAAAAAATTACACAAATCACGTCAGAATGTACAAATAGCGTTTGTGACCACTTTACTCTGATGGTATTAGGTCAGATTACTAACTACTGCACACAATTACGTGCGGTCCAATCGTTCAGTACACGAGCACTACTTGTCATGTACTGAAAGATCAATGGAATCGATGTTTCCGGCCGCGATTCCTTCAGCAAGAGCTTGTATGGCCTATATGGGTTCTGCACCAACACCCCAGGCGTTGTGCCACTGTACTTTTATAGCGGACCTCTTTGTCTATTTTACCTGTTACCTTATGACCTCCTGGTCTGTTACCTTATGACCTCCTGGTCTGTTACCTTATGACCTCGTGGTCTTGTTACCTTATGACCTCCTGGTCTTGTTACCTTATGGTCCGCTATACTCTAATGCTCAAATATTATTTAACCAGAGATGCCTCCCTAGCCACCGTATATGTCACTTACACGTATGTCCCTCGACGAGTACTCGGCTTTTCCTTTTGGTTCCACCTTTTAAATTGTATAAACACACTCACTCAACACATGTACACTTTGTTTCTATGTCTATTTCTGCGCAGAAATTGTCTTCAGGCCAAGAGTGTTACCAATTAGGAGCAGGATCTGTTAAACTAAATTTCAGATTTTCCAAAAATAGATTTGCGTTATTTACCGCGTCGCGTTATCTACCGCTGTGCGTTAATTATCGCCTTTGCGTTACTTCACTTTATCACAACTTGAGCTACGTGGGCGTAACCGGACGCTACGTTGCGTAATGAACGCTGCGTGCGTCTGCCTTTTGGATTGCGTACGCTAGTCTTTGTTAGCGACACGTGTACGCAATGCAAAGGATCCACCGTAACACAATATATACTTTTATCAATGTAAATGATCCCTGATCATCTACCGCAATCCACACTGACTGCCTTGTTTTCCAGACAAGCCGTGTGTTGTTCTATACTTTAACTATTACCTCTACTATGAAATAACAGCAAATCTCCTTTTAGCACTTTCTATCAACTATAAAATTTGGCAAACAGGAATAGTGATATACGAAAAATGAAATACACAAGTGAAAAGAAATGCAGGTATGTATGCGTACGCAAGACAAAAGAAAAATAAGCAGTTTTAAAAAGACACAAGCGTTTTGTTCTTACTTCCGGTTACCGGATTCCTTCAGCACTCTTTATCTAAGCGAAGCAGACGCTTATCCCGTCAGCAACTGCGAGACGACCTCCCACCCTTTTGCTGGAGGGATAATGTCTGCTGATCTACCTAGTGCAGATATGAGAAGTATAGGACGAGTCCCCAATTGACAATACTAAATTCCTTTGTCGTATAAACAACCCTTTATGAAGCTAAGAACACTGTACGCTGTTTACTTAAGAAGTACCGTGATGGTACGCTATCTGCGTAGCGATCGCTCAGCCGTAGGCGAGACGCTCAAGCGTCACGTTCGCTCGCGGCCCAGTGATCACAGGACACGTTATTGGTTATGTCTAGGGGAATGATTCGCTGTAGCGTAGCTTACGCTCGAGACCACGAGGAGGTCACCAGCGATGCAGACGCTTACAACACTATACCTTTATGTTAAAACCTTATACCAATGAAATACACAGAATACCTTAATGTGAGTACAGGGTGTAAGTGCAACCTTGTGTAACCTGACTATCTACAAAGCTGCTTGAGCGTCACCGACGCTCAAGTGAACACTTAACACTATAGAAAATACACAGATACTGGTTTAGGTTCCAAGGCCTATTAACTGTATTATATCTAATATACTTGTAAAAAGGGGGTAACAGTACAAATGATACACTACAATATAACAGAGACTTCCTAACCACAGATCTAAACAATAAATACAAAAAGACAATACTACACTGACCTAAATGCAATACAGTACAATACTATAATACTATGAGAGATATAAGAGAAAAGAGGAGAGAGAGAGAGAGAGAGAGAGAGACGGAGAGAGATGAGAGAAATTGGCTCACAATAACATTAAAAGACAATATGGTTGCAGCGAAGCTTACACATGTGAGGAACAATCGCTGCGCAGTTAATAAATGCTGAGAATCTTTGTTTAGAAAGTACTTGAGCTTACCTATGCTGCCTGTCCCTATATACACAACACCCAGCTACACAATCGTCCCTACAATGCCGCATGGGGCAGAAGCTAGACTCCATTTTGGGAAAAACTCCAATTGATTCCAAAATGTCCAAGCCTCAAAACAATGCATATGTTCTGATTTTACAATTCCAAACAATCTAAATCACCTTTCACAATTTCAAGCAAACACAGTATCTCTATAACCAGAGCATATGAGTTATCACAAGACCAGACCACCAGGTACTCACAAGTATCAGCCTGCCATTGCTACCAGCACATATTCAAAAGTACTGCATGGTGGTATTTATGATTAACAAGATCCCAGCTACCATCACAGATTCCACAGGGCACCAACACAAACACCCAACAATCATCCCAGCCAAGTTACAATATCCTATTTAAACCAGAAAGCAATATGTCTATATTTCCTTCTATAGCCATGTGATTCTATACTTAGCCTTTGGGAAGGAATTCTGTCCTGGGGATGTAGCCGCCATGCTGCTTGATGCTAGCTTAGTTCTGAGTGAGAGAGTCAGCCCTGTGATCTCCAGTGGGTATATCATACCTGCATTCCAGCTGTGGGGGTGTGTCAACCACAGGAAGTGTGTGTCCCTCCCAGCATGTGAGCCAGCTGCATCAGTGGCCTTGGTTATGTAACACAATGGGTGATGACCAACACATTCCTGTCTAGTGAGAAGCTATTGTTTGGCGAATACAAAACAGAATCCTGTCTCTGGGCTTTGTTCTATATTCATGATGTCCACTTTCAGTTGAGACAATGACATCTCAGCCCTCATTCTCCTGTATACAAATCCAGCCCCATTTGTAAACACAGGTGTTGGCCTTCCTCATTGAGTCTCAAAAGCTCAGTGTAATTAAAGACTATTGTACTCCGTCTGCGGGAAAGATACTGATTTGGAGTACAATTGATCTTCAATTACTATTCCTGTGTTTACCTTATGCATGTGTAGATATGAGGCCCTCTTAACATGCAAACTATTGTTTGGGGGATCTCTGAGGTCAAAGAGACATTTGAGACCTACTGATGCCTGTCTCCAACTGTTCAGATGCATGACTAAGTAAGGACAAATAATAATAAATAAATGGACATAACTTCTTATGTCCATAACTATTCGCACGAGCAATTAATCTGCTCCAAACCAACACCGGAATATTGCTATTTAAATACTCTTCCGATAGGTACCAAACACCACTGTCTGACTCCTGTTAGACCCTTCGCACAATACAAAGAGGGATTCCTCCGTTCAGGGACATTCTATATTAACCAAACTTTCAGAATCTATCAAAGGGACCATAATCTATAAACTACATTAATTGTGAAAATATGTAACGAATGAGTCGCACGCTACGACTACGTAAACTCTACCGTAAATACGCATACCGCGCCTGTGAGTGCACGCTATTGCGGGTATGCGCCTCCACGGGAGAGCGCACGCACGCGCAGCGCGGACCAGTGTGCGGTGCAAATATGGCAACGTGCATAGAGACATTTTTCTGACTTCGACAGGACTGTGTGACGTGCCTACTTGGATGCGGTCACTCATATAATCCTCCACCATTCTATCAATGTTGAGAGAATCATATGCAGTGACAGTAGACGACATGTCCGTAATCGTTGTCAGGTCCTTCAGTCCGGACCAGATGTCAGCATCAGCAGTCGCTCCAGACTGCCCTGCATCACCGCCAGCGGGTGGGCTCGGAATTCTGAGCCTTTTCCTCGCACCCCCAGTTGCGGGAGAATGTGAAGGAGGAGATGTTGACAGGTCGCGTTCCGCTTGACTTGACAATTTTGTCACCAGCAGGTCTTTCAACCCCAGCAGACCTGTGTCTGCCGGAAAGAGAGATCCAAGGTAGGCTTTAAATCTAGGATCGAGCACGGTGGCCAAAATGTAGTGCTCTGATTTCAACAGATTGACCACCCGTGAATCCTTGTTAAGCGAATTAAGGGCTGCATCCACAAGTCCCACATGCCTAGCGGAATCGCTCCGTGTTAGCTCCTTCTTCAATGCCTCCAGCTTCTTCTGCAAAAGCCTGATGAGGGGAATGACCTGACTCAGGCTGGCAGTGTCTGAACTGACTTCACGTGTGGCAAGTTCAAAGGGCATCAGAACCTTGCACAACGTTGAAATCATTCTCCACTGCACTTGAGACAGGTGCATTCCACCTACTATATCGTGCTCAATTGTATAGGCTTGAATGGCCTTTTGCTGCTCCTCCAACCTCTGAAGCATATAGAGGGTTGAATTCCACCTCGTTACCACTTCTTGCTTCAGATGATGGCAGGGCAGGTTCAGTAGTTTTTGGTGGTGCTCCAGTCTTCTGTACGTGGTGCCTGTACGCCGAAAGTGTCCCGCAATTTTTCTGGCCACCGACAGCATCTCTTGCACGCCCCTGTCGTTTTTTAAAAAATTCTGCACCACCAAATTCAAGGTATGTGCAAAACATGGGACGTGCTGGAATTTGCCCATATTTAATGCACACACAATATTGCTGGCGTTGTCCGATGCCACAAATCCACAGGAGAGTCCAATTGGGGTAAGCCATTCCGCGATGATCTTCCTCAGTTGCCGTAAGAGGTTTTCAGCTGTGTGCGTATTCTGGAAAGCGGTGATACAAAGCGTAGCCTGCCTAGGAAAGAGTTGGCGTTTGCGAGATGCTGCTACTGGTGCCGCCGCTGCTGTTCTTGCGGCGGGAGTCCATACATCTACCCAGTGGGCTGTCACAGTCATATAGTCCTGACCCTGCCCTGCTCCACTTGTCCACATGTCCGTGGTTAAGTGGACATTGGGTACAACTGCATTTTTTAGGACACTGGTGAGTCTTTTTCTGACGTCCGTGTACATTCTCGGTATCGCCTGCCTAGAGAAGTGGAACCTAGATGGTATTTGGTAACGGGGGCACACTGCCTCAATAAATTGTCTAGTTCCCTGTGAACTAACGGCGGATACCGGACGCACGTCTAACACCAACATAGTTGTCAAGGACTCAGTTATCCGCTTTGCAGTAGGATGACTGCTGTGATATTTCATCTTCCTCGCAAAGGACTGTTGAACAGTCAATTGCTTACTGGAAGTAGTACAAGTGGGCTTACGACTTCCCCTCTGGGATGACCATCGACTCCCAGCGGCAACAACAGCAGCGCCAGCAGCAGTAGGCGTTACACGCAAGGATGCATCAGAGGAATCCCAGGCAGGAGAGGACTCGTCAGACTTGCCAGTGACATGGCCTGCAGGACTATTGGCATTCCTGGGGAAGGAGGAAATTGACACTGAGGGAGTTGGTGGGGTGGTTTGCGTGAGCTTGGTTACAAGAGGAAGGGATTCACTGGTCAGTGGACTGCTTCCGCTGTCACCCAAAGTTTTTGAACTTGTCACTGACTTATTATGAATGCGCTGCAGGTGACGTATAAGGGAGGATGTTCCGAGGTGGTTAACGTCCTTACCCCTACTTATTACAGCTTGACAAAGGGAACACACGGCTTGACACCTGTTGTCCGCATTTCTGGTGAAATACCTCCACACCGAAGAGCTGATTTTTTTGGTATTTTCACCTGGCATGTCAACGGCCATATTCCTCCCACGGACAACAGGTGTCTCCCCGGGTGCCTGACTTAAACAAACCACCTCACCATCAGAATCCTCCTGGTCAATTTCCTCCCCAGCGCCAGCAACACCCATATCCTCCTCATCCTGGTGTACTTCAACACTGACATCTTCAATCTGACTATCAGGAACTGGACTGCGGGTGCTCCTTCCAGCACTTGCAGGGGGCATGCAAATAGTGGAAGGCGCATGCTCTTCACGTCCAGTGTTGGGAAGGTCAGGCATCGCAAACGACACAATTGGACTCTCCTTGTGGATTTGGGATTTCAAAGAACGCACAGTTCTTTGCGGTGCTTTTGCCAGCTTGAGTCTTTTCAGTTTTCTAGCGAGAGGCTGAGTGCTTCCATCCTCATGTGAAGCTGAACCACTAGCCATGAACATAGGCCAGGGCCTCAGCCGTTCCTTGCCACTCCGTGTGGTAAATGGCATATTGGCAAGTTTACGCTTCTCCTCCGACAATTTTATTTTAGGTTTTGGAGTCCTTTTTTTTCTGATATTTGGTGTTTTGGATTTGACATGCTCTGTACTATGACATTGGGCATCGGCCTTGGCAGACGACGTTGCTGGCATTTCATCGTCTCGGCCATGACTAGTGGCAGCAGCTTCAGCACGAGGTGGAAGTGGATCTTGATCTTTCCCTAATTTTGGAACCTCAACTTTTTTGTTCTCCATATTTTATAGGCAGAACTAAAAGGCACCTCAGGTAAACAATGGAGATGGATGGATTGGATACTAGTATACAATTATGGACGGACTGCCACGGTTAGGTGGTATAAAAAAACCACGGTTAGGTGGTATATATTATAATAATAATACAATTATGGATGGACGGACTGCCTGCCGACTGCCGACACAGAGGTAGCCACAGCCGTGAACTACCGCACTGTACACTGGTTGATAAAGAGATAGTAGTATACTCGTAACAACTAGTATGACACTATGACGACGGTATAAAGAATGAAAAAAAAACCACGGTTAGGTGGTATATATTATAATAATAATACAATTATGGATGGACGGACTGCCTGCCGACTGCCGACACAGAGGTAGCCACAGCCGTGAACTACCGCACTGTACACTGGTTGATAAAGAGATAGTAGTATACTCGTAACAACTAGTATGACACTATGACGACGGTATAAAGAAAGAAAAAAAAATACCACGGTTAGGTGGTATATATTATAATAATAATACAATTATGGATGGACGGACTGCCTGCCGACTGCCGACACAGAGGTAGCCACAGCCGTGAACTACCGCACTGTACACTGGTTGATAAAGAGATAGTAGTATACTCGTAACAACTAGTATGACACTATGACGACGGTATAAAGAAAGAAAAAAAAATACCACAGTTAGGTGGTATATATTATAATAATAATACAATTATGGATGGACGGACTGCCTGCCGACTGCCGACACAGAGGTAGCCACAGCCGTGAACTACCGCACTGTACACTGGTTGATAAAGAGATAGTAGTATACTCGTAACAACTAGTATGACACTATGACGACGGTATAAAGAATGAAAAAAAAACCACGGTTAGGTGGTATATATTATAATAATAATACAATTATGGATGGACGGACTGCCTGCCGACTGCCGACACAGAGGTAGCCACAGCCGTGAACTACCGCACTGTACACTGGTTGATAAAGAGATAGTAGTATACTCGTAACAACTAGTATGACACTATGACGACGGTATAAAGAATGAAAAAAAAACCACGGTTAGGTGGTATATATTATAATAATAATACAATTATGGATGGACGGACTGCCTGCCGACTGCCGACACAGAGGTAGCCACAGCCGTGAACTACCGCACTGTACACTGGTTGATAAAGAGATAGTAGTATACTCGTAACAACTAGTATGACACTATGACGACGGTATAAAGAATGAAAAAAAAACCACGGTTAGGTGGTATATATTATAATAATAATACAATTATGGATGGACGGACTGCCTGCCGACTGCCGACACAGAGGTAGCCACAGCCGTGAACTACCGCACTGTACACTGGTTGATAAAGAGATAGTAGTATACTCGTAACAACTAGTATGACACTATGACGACGGTATAAAGAATGAAAAAAAAACCACGGTTAGGTGGTATATATTATAATAATACAATTATGGATGGACGGACTGCCTGCCGACTGCCGACACAGAGGTAGCCACAGCCGTGAACTACCGCACTGTACACTGGTTGATAAAGAGATAGTAGTATACTCGTAACAACTAGTATGACACTATGACGGTATAAAGAATGAAAAAAAAACCACGGTTAGGTGGTATATATTATAATAATAATACAATTATGGATGGACGGACTGCCTGCCGACTGCCGACACAGAGGTAGCCACAGCCGTGAACTACCGCACTGTACACTGGTTGATAAAGAGATAGTAGTATACTCGTAACAACTAGTATGACACTATGACGACGGTATAAAGAAAGAAAAAAAAATACCACGGTTAGGTGGTATATATTGTAATACAATTATGGATGGACGGACTGCCTGCCGAGTTCCGACTGCCGACACAGAGGTAGCCACAGCCGTGAACTACCGCACTGTACTGTGTCTGCTGCTAATATAGACTGGTTGATAAAGAGATAGTATACAATACATACAACAATATACTACTATACTGGTGGTCAGGCACTGGTCACCACTAGTCACACTGGCAGTGGCACTCCTGCAGCAAAAGTGTGCACTGTTTAATTTTAAATTAATATAATATTATGTACTCCTGGGGGCTCCTGCTATAACAACCTGCAGTGCTCCCCAGTCTCCCCCACAATTATTATAAGCTTTGCCTTTTATACATTGATGTGCAGCACACTGGGCTGAGCTGAGTGCACACAGACTGAGTCACACTGTGTGACTGGCTGCTGCTGTGTATCGTTTTTTTTCAGGCAGAGAACGGATATAGCAGAGAACGGATATATTATATTAAAATAAATAAAAGTTAACTAACAACAACTGCACTGGTCACTGTGGTAAACTCTGTCTGACTCTGCACAATCTCTCTCTCTCTTCTAATCTAATTTCTAATGGAGAGGACGCCAGCCACGTCCTCTCCCTATCAATCTCAATGCACGTGTGAAAATGGCGGCGACGCGCGGCTCCTTATATAGAATCCGAGTCTCGCGAGAATCCGACAGCGTCATGATGACGTTCGGGCGCGCTCGGGTTAACCGAGCAAGGCGGGAGGATCCGAGTCTGCTCGGACCCGTGAAAAAAACATGAAGTTCGTGCGGGTTCGGTTTCAGAGAAACCGAACCCGCTCATCTCTAGTTACCACTTCTTGCTTCAGATGATGGCAGGGCAGGTTCAGTAGTTTTTGGTGGTGCTCCAGTCTTCTGTACGTGGTGCCTGTACGCCGAAAGTGTCCCGCAATTCTTCTGGCCACCGACAGCATCTCTTGCACGCCCCTGTCGTTTTTTAAAAAATTCTGCACCACCAAATTCAAGGTATGTGCAAAACATGGGACGTGCTGGAATTTGCCCATATTTAATGCACACACAATATTGCTGGCGTTGTCCGATGCCACAAATCCACAGGAGAGTCCAATTGGGGTAAGCCATTCCGCGATGATCTTCCTCAGTTGCCGTAAGAGGTTTTCAGCTGTGTGCGTATTCTGGAAAGCGGTGATACAAAGCGTAGCCTGCCTAGGAAAGAGTTGGCGTTTGCGAGATGCTGCTACTGGTGCCGCCGCTGCTGTTCTTGCGGCGGGAGTCCATACATCTACCCAGTGGGCTGTCACAGTCATATAGTCCTGACCCTGCCCTGCTCCACTTGTCCACATGTCCGTGGTTAAGTGGACATTGGGTACAACTGCATTTTTTAGGACACTGGTGAGTCTTTTTCTGACGTCCGTGTACATTCTCGGTATCGCCTGCCTAGAGAAGTGGAACCTAGATGGTATTTGGTAACGGGGGCACACTGCCTCAATAAATTGTCTAGTTCCCTGTGAACTAACGGCGGATACCGGACGCACGTCTAACACCAACATAGTTGTCAAGGCCTCAGTTATCCGCTTTGCAGTAGGATGACTGCTGTGATATTTCATCTTCCTCGCAAAGGACTGTTGAACAGTCAATTGCTTACTGGAAGTAGTACAAGTGGGCTTACGACTTCCCCTCTGGGATGACCATCGACTCCCAGCGGCAACAACAGCAGCGCCAGCAGCAGTAGGCGTTACACGCAAGGATGCATCGGAGGAATCCCAGGCAGGAGAGGACTCGTCAGAATTGCCAGTGACATGGCCTGCAGGACTATTGGCATTCCTGGGGAAGGAGGAAATTGACACTGAGGGAGTTGGTGGGGTGGTTTGCGTGAGCTTGGTTACAAGAGGAAGGGATTTACTGGTCAGTGGACTGCTTCCGCTGTCACCCAAAGTTTTTGAACTTGTCACTGACTTATTATGAATGCGCTGCAGGTGACGTATAAGGGAGGATGTTCCGAGGTGGTTAACGTCCTTACCCCTACTTATTACAGCTTGACAAAGGGAACACACGGCTTGACACCTGTTGTCCGCATTTCTGGTGAAATACCTCCACACCGAAGAGCTGATTTTTTTGGTATTTTCACCTGGCATGTCAACGGCCATATTCCTCCCATGGACAACAGGTGTCTCCCCGGGTGCCTGACTTAAACAAACCACCTCACCATCAGAATCCTCCTGGTCAATTTCCTCCCCAGCGCCAGCAACACCCATATCCTCCTCATCCTGGTGTACTTCAACACTGACATCTTCAATCTGACTATCAGGAACTGGACTGCGGGTGCTCCTTCCAGCACTTGCAGGGGGCGTGCAAATGGTGGAAGGCGCATGCTCTTCACGTCCAGTGTTGGGAAGGTCAGGCATCGCAACCGACACAATTGGACTCTCCTTGTGGATTTGGGATTTCGAAGAATGCACAGTTCTTTGCTGTGCTGCTTTTGCCAGCTTGAGTCTTTTCATTTTTCTAGCGAGAGGCTGAGTGCTTCCATCCTCATGTGAAGCTGAACCACTAGCCATGAACATAGGCCAGGGCCTCAGCCGTTCCTTGCCACTCCGTGTGGTAAATGGCATATTGGCAAGTTTACGCTTCTCCTCCGACAATTTTATTTTAGGTTTTGGAGTCCTTTTTTTTCTGATATTTGGTGTTTTGGATTTGACATGCTCTGTACTATGACATTGGGCATCGGCCTTGGCAGACGACGTTGCTGGCATTTCATCGTCTCGGCCATGACTAGTGGCAGCAGCTTCAGCACGAGGTGGAAGTGGATCTTGATCTTTCCCTAATTTTGGAACCTCAACATTTTTGTTCTCCATATTTTAATAGGCACAACTAAAAGGCACCTCAGGTAAACAATGGAGATGGATACTAGTATACAATTATGGACTGCCTGCCGACTGCAGACACAGAGGTAGCCACAGCCGTGAACTACCGTACTGTACTGTGTCTGCAGCTAATATAGACTGGTTGATTAAGAGAAGATGTCTATGTAACTATGTATGTATAAAGAAGACTGAAAAAAATCCACGGTTAGGTGGTATACAATTATGGACGGACTGCCTGCCGAGTGCCGACACAGAGGTAGCCACAGCCGTGAACTACCGTACTGTACTGTGTCTGCAGCTAATATAGACTGGTTGATAAAGAGAAGATGTCTATGTAACTATGTATGTATAAAGAAGAATGAAAAAAAACCACGGTTAGGTGGTATACAATTATGGACGGACTGCCTGCCGAGTGCAGACACAGAGGTAGCCACAGCCGTGAACTACCGTACTGTACTGTGTCTGCAGCTAATATAGACTGGTTGATAAAGAGAAGATGTCTATGTAACTATGTATGTATAAAGAAGAATGAAAAAAATCCACGGTTAGGTGGTATTACAATTATGGACGGACTGCCTGCCGAGTGCAGAGACACAGAGGTAGCCACAGCCGTGAACTACCGTACTGTGTCTGCTGCGACTGGATGATAAATGATATAAAAAAAATATATATATATCACTACTGCAGCCGGACAGGTATATATTATATATTATATAATGACGGACCTGCTGGACACTGTCTGTCAGCAGAATGAGTTTTATTTTTATAGAATAAAAAAAAAAAAACACACAAGTGAAGTCACAGGCAATCACAATATAAGTATACTACTAACTATACTGGTGGTCAGTGTGGTCAGGTCACTGGTCAGTCACACTGGCAGTGGCACTCCTGCAGCAAAAGTGTGCACTGTTTAATTTTAATATAATATGTACTCCTGGCTCCTGCTATAACCTATAACTGGCACTGCAGTAGTGCTCCCCAGTCTCCCCCACAATTATAAGCTGTGTGAGCTGAGCAGTCAGACAGATATATAATATATATAGATGATGCAGCACACTGGCCTGAGCCTGAGCAGTGCACACAGATATGGTATGTGACTGACTGAGTCACTGTGTGTATCGCTTTTTTCAGGCAGAGAACGGATATATTAAATAAACTGCACTGTGTGTCTGGTGGTCACTCACTATATAATATATTATGTACTCCTGGCTCCTGCTATAACCTATAACTGGCACTGCAGTAGTGCTCCCCAGTCTCCCCCACAATTATAAGCTGTGTGAGCTGAGCAGTCAGACAGATATATATAATATTATATATAGATAATAGATGATGCAGCACACTGGCCTGAGCCTGAGCAGTGCACACAGATATGGTATACTATGTGACTGACTGAGTCACTGTGTGTATCGCTTTTTTCAGGCAGAGAACGGATATATTAAATAAACTGCACTGTGTGTCTGGTGGTCACTCACTATATAATATATTATGTACTCCTGGCTCCTGCTATAACCTATAACTGGCACTGCAGTAGTGCTCCCCAGTCTCCCCCACAATTATAAGCTGTGTGAGCTGAGCAGTCAGACAGATATATATAATATTATATATAGATAATAGATGATGCAGCACACTGGCCTGAGCCTGAGCAGTGCACACAGATATGGTATGTGACTGACTGAGTCACTGTGTGTATCGCTTTTTTCAGGCAGAGAACGGATATATTAAATAAACTGCACTGTGTGTCTGGTGGTCACTCACTATATAATATATTATGTAGAGATGAGCGGGTTCGGTTTCTCTGAATCCGAACCCGCCAGAACTTCATGTTTTTTTTCACGGGTCCGAGCGACTCGGATCTTCCCGCCTTGCTCGGTTAACCCGAGCGCGCCCGAACGTCATCATGACGCTGTCGGATTCTCGCGAGGCTCGGATTCTATCGCGAGACTCGGATTCTATATAAGGAGCCGCGCGTCGCCGCCATTTTCACACGTGCATTGAGATTGATAGGGAGAGGACGTGGCTGGCGTCCTCTCCGTTTAGAATAGATTAGAGAGACACTTGATTTACTAATTTTGGGGAGCATTAGGAGTACTCAGTACAGTGCAGAGTTTTGCTGATAGTGACCACCAGTTTTATTTATAATCCGTTCTCTGCCTGAAAAAAGCGATACACAGCACACAGTGACTCAGTCACATACCATATCTGTGTGCACTGCTCAGGCTCAGGCCAGTGTGCTGCATCATCTATTATCTATATATAATATTATATATATCTGTCTGACTGCTCAGCTCACACAGCTTATAATTGTGGGGGAGACTGGGGAGCACTACTGCAGTGCCAGTTATAGGTTATAGCAGGAGCCAGGAGTACATAATATATTATATAGTGAGTGACCACCAGACACACAGTGCAGTTTATTTAATATATCCATTCTCTGCCTGAAAAAAGCGATACACACAGTGACTCAGTCAGTCACATACCATATCTGTGTGCACTGCTCAGGCTCAGGCCAGTGTGCTGCATCATCTATATATATTATATATCTGTCTGACTGCTCAGCTCACACAGCTTATAATTGTGGGGGAGACTGGGGAGCACTACTGCAGTGCCAGTTATAGGTTATAGCAGGAGCCAGGAGTACATAATATTATATTAAAATTAAACAGTGCACACTTTTGCTGCAGGAGTGCCACTGCCAGTGTGACTAGTGACCAGTGACCTGACCACCAGTATATATAATATTAGTAGTATACTATCTCTTTATCAACCAGTCTATATTAGCAGCAGACACAGTACAGTGCGGTAGTTCACGGCTGTGGCTACCTCTGTGTCGGCACTCGGCAGCCCGTCCATAATTGTATATACCACCTAACCGTGGTTTTTTTTTCTTTCTTTATACATACATACTAGTTACGAGTATACTATCTCTTTATCAACCAGTCTATATTAGCAGCAGACACAGTACAGTGCGGTAGTTCACGGCTGTGGCTACCTCTGTGTCGGCACTCGGCAGCCCGTCCATAATTGTATATACCACCTAACCGTGGTTTTTTTTTCTTTCTTTATACATACATACTAGTTACGAGTATACTATCTCTTTATCAACCAGTCTATATATTAGCAGCAGACACAGTACAGTGCGGTAGTTCACGGCTGTGGCTACCTCTGTGTCGGCACTCGGCAGCCCGTCCATAATTGTATATACCACCTAACCGTGGTTTTTTTTTCTTTCTTTATACATACATACTAGTTACGAGTATACTATCTCTTTATCAACCAGTCTATATATTAGCAGCAGACACAGTACAGTGCGGTAGTTCACGGCTGTGGCTACCTCTGTGTCGGCACTCGGCAGCCCGTCCATAATTGTATATACCACCTAACCGTGGTTTTTTTTTCTTTCTTTATACATACATACTAGTTACGAGTATACTATCTCTTTATCAACCAGTCTATATATTAGCAGCAGACACAGTACAGTGCGGTAGTTCACGGCTGTGGCTACCTCTGTGTCGGCACTCGGCAGCCCGTCCATAATTGTATATACCACCTAACCGTGGTTTTTTTTTCTTTCTTTATACATACATACTAGTTACGAGTATACTATCTCTTTGTCTGCTGCTAATATATAGACTGGTTGATAAAGAGATAGTATACTCGTAACTAGTATGTATGTATAAAGAAAGAAAAAAAAACCACGGTTAGGTGGTATATACAATTATGGACGGGCTGCCGAGTGCCGACACAGAGGTAGCCACAGCCGTGAACTACCGCACTGTACTGTGTCTGCTGCTAATATATAGACTGGTTGATACAGTACAGTGCGGTAGTTCACGGCTGTGGCTACCTCTGTGTCGGCACTCGGCAGCCCGTCCATAATTGTATATACCACCTAACCGTGTTTTTTTTTTCTTTCTTTATACATACATACTAGTTACGAGTATACTATCTCTTTATCAACCAGTCTATATTAGCAGCAGACACAGTACAGTGCGGTAGTTCACGGCTGTGGCTACCTCTGTGTCGGCACTCGGCAGCCCGTCCATAATTGTATATACCACCTAACCGTGGTTTTTTTTTCTTTCTTTATACATACATACTAGTTACGAGTATACTATCTCTTTATCAACCAGTCTATATATTAGCAGCAGACACAGTACAGTGCGGTAGTTCACGGCTGTGGCTACCTCTGTGTCGGCACTCGGCAGCCCGTCCATAATTGTATATACCACCTAACCGTGGTTTTTTTTTCTTTCTTTATACATACATACTAGTTACGAGTATACTATCTCTTTATCAACCAGTCTATATATTAGCAGCAGACACAGTACAGTGCGGTAGTTCACGGCTGTGGCTACCTCTGTGTCGGCACTCGGCAGCCCGTCCATAATTGTATACTAGTATCCAATCCATCCATCTCCATTGTTTACCTGAGGTGCCTTTTAGTTGTGCCTATTAAAATATGGAGAACAAAAATGTTGAGGTTCCAAAATTAGGGAAAGATCAAGATCCACTTCCACCTCGTGCTGAAGCTGCTGCCACTAGTCATGGCCGAGACGATGAAATGCCAGCAACGTCGTCTGCCAAGGCCGATGCCCAATGTCATAGTACAGAGCATGTCAAATCCAAAACACCAAATATCAGTAAAAAAAGGACTCCAAAACCTAAAATAAAATTGTCGGAGGAGAAGCGTAAACTTGCCAATATGCCATTTACCACACGGAGTGGCAAGGAACGGCTGAGGCCCTGGCCTATGTTCATGGCTAGTGGTTCAGCTTCACATGAGGATGGAAGCACTCAGCCTCTCGCTAGAAAAATGAAAAGACTCAAGCTGGCAAAAGCAGCACAGCAAAGAACTGTGCATTCTTCGAAATCCCAAATCCACAAGGAGAGTCCAATTGTGTCGGTTGCGATGCCTGACCTTCCCAACACTGGACGTGAAGAGCATGCGCCTTCCACCATTTGCACGCCCCCTGCAAGTGCTGGAAGGAGCACCCGCAGTCCAGTTCCTGATAGTCAGATTGAAGATGTCAGTGTTGAAGTACACCAGGATGAGGAGGATATGGGTGTTGCTGGCGCTGGGGAGGAAATTGACCAGGAGGATTCTGATGGTGAGGTGGTTTGTTTAAGTCAGGCACCCGGGGAGACACCTGTTGTCCGTGGGAGGAATATGGCCGTTGACATGCCAGGTGAAAATACCAAAAAAATCAGCTCTTCGGTGTGGAGGTATTTCACCAGAAATGCGGACAACAGGTGTCAAGCCGTGTGTTCCCTTTGTCAAGCTGTAATAAGTAGGGGTAAGGACGTTAACCACCTCGGAACATCCTCCCTTATACGTCACCTGCAGCGCATTCATAATAAGTCAGTGACAAGTTCAAAAACTTTGGGTGACAGCGGAAGCAGTCCACTGACCAGTAAATCCCTTCCTCTTGTAACCAAGCTCACGCAAACCACCCCACCAACTCCCTCAGTGTCAATTTCCTCCTTCCCCAGGAATGCCAATAGTCCTGCAGGCCATGTCACTGGCAATTCTGACGAGTCCTCTCCTGCCTGGGATTCCTCCGATGCATCCTTGCGTGTAACGCCTACTGCTGCTGGCGCTGCTGTTGTTGCCGCTGGGAGTCGATGGTCATCCCAGAGGGGAAGTCGTAAGCCCACTTGTACTACTTCCAGTAAGCAATTGACTGTTCAACAGTCCTTTGCGAGGAAGATGAAATATCACAGCAGTCATCCTACTGCAAAGCGGATAACTGAGGCCTTGACAACTATGTTGGTGTTAGACGTGCGTCCGGTATCCGCCGTTAGTTCACAGGGAACTAGACAATTTATTGAGGCAGTGTGCCCCCGTTACCAAATACCATCTAGGTTCCACTTCTCTAGGCAGGCGATACCGAGAATGTACACGGACGTCAGAAAAAGACTCACCAGTGTCCTAAAAAATGCAGTTGTACCCAATGTCCACTTAACCACGGACATGTGGACAAGTGGAGCAGGGCAGGGTCAGGACTATATGACTGTGACAGCCCACTGGGTAGATGTATGGACTCCCGCCGCAAGAACAGCAGCGGCGGCACCAGTAGCAGCATCTCGCAAACGCCAACTCTTTCCTAGGCAGGCTACGCTTTGTATCACCGCTTTCCAGAATACGCACACAGCTGAAAACCTCTTACGGCAACTGAGGAAGATCATCGCGGAATGGCTTACCCCAATTGGACTCTCCTGTGGATTTGTGGCATCGGACAACGCCAGCAATATTGTGTGTGCATTAAATATGGGCAAATTCCAGCACGTCCCATGTTTTGCACATACCTTGAATTTGGTGGTGCAGAATTTTTAAAAAAACGACAGGGGCGTGCAAGAGATGCTGTCGGTGGCCAGAAAAATTGCGGGACACTTTCGGCGTACAGGCACCACGTACAGAAGACTGGAGCACCACCAAAAACTACTGAACCTGCCCTGCCATCATCTGAAGCAAGAAGTGGTAACGAGGTGGAATTCAACCCTCTATATGCTTCAGAGGTTGGAGGAGCAGCAAAAGGCCATTCAAGCCTATACAATTGAGCACGATATAGGAGGTGGAATGCACCTGTCTCAAGTGCAGTGGAGAATGATTTCAACGTTGTGCAAGGTTCTGATGCCCTTTGAACTTGCCACACGTGAAGTCAGTTCAGACACTGCCAGCCTGAGTCAGGTCATTCCCCTCATCAGGCTTTTGCAGAAGAAGCTGGAGGCATTGAAGAAGGAGCTAAAAGGGAGCGATTCCGCTAGGCATGTGGGACTTGTGGATGCAGCCCTTAATTCGCTTAACAAGGATTCACGGGTGGTCAATCTGTTGAAATCAGAGCACTACATTTTGGCCACCGTGCTCGATCCTAGATTTAAAGCCTACCTTGGATCTCTCTTTCCGGAAGACACAAGTCTGCTGGGGTTGAAAGACCTGCTGGTGACAAAATTGTCAAGTCAAGCGGAACGCGACCTGTCAACATCTCCTCCTTCACATTCTCCCGCAACTGGGGGTGCGAGGAAAAGGCTCAGAATTCCGAGCCCACCCGCTGGCGGTGATGCAGGGCAGTCTGGAGCGACTGCTGATGCTGACATCTGGTCCGGACTGAAGGACCTGACAACGATTACGGACATGTCGTCTACTGTCACTGCATATGATTCTCTCAACATTGATAGAATGGTGGAGGATTATATGAGTGACCGCATCCAAGTAGGCACGTCACACAGTCCGTACTTATACTGGCAGGAAAAAGAGGCAATTTGGAGGCCCTTGCACAAACTGGCTTTATTCTACCTAAGTTGCCCTCCCACAAGTGTGTACTCCGAAAGAGTGTTTAGTGCCGCCGCTCACCTTGTCGGCAATCGGCGTACGAGGTTACATCCAGAAAATGTGGAGAAGATGATGTTCATTAAAATGAATTATAATCAATTCCTCCGCGGAGACATTGACCAGCAGCAATTGCCTCCACAAAGTACACAGGGAGCTGAGATGGTGGATTCCAGTGGGGACGAATTGATAATCTGTGAGGAGGGGGATGTACACGGTGATATATCGGAGGGTGAAGATGAGGTGGACATCTTGCCTCTGTAGAGCCAGTTTGTGCAAGGAGAGATTAATTGCTTCTTTTTTGGGGGGGGTCCAAACCAACCCGTCATATCAGTCACAGTCGTGTGGCAGACCCTGTCACTGAAATGATGGGTTGGTTAAAGTGTGCATGTCCTGTTTTGTTTATACAACATAAGGGTGGGTGGGAGGGCCCAAGGACAATTCCATCTTGCACCTCTTTTTTCTTTTCTTTTTCTTTGCATCATGTGCTGATTGGGGAGGGTTTTTTGGAAGGGACATCCTGCGTGACACTGCAGTGCCACTCCTAGATGGGCCCGGTGTTTGTGTCGGCCACTAGGGTCGCTAATCTTACTCACACAGTCAGCTACCTCATTGCGCCTCTTTTTTTCTTTGCGTCATGTGCTGTTTGGGGAGGGTTTTTTGGAAGGGACATCCTGCGTGACACTGCAGTGCCACTCCTAGATGGGCCCGGTGTTTGTGTCGGCCACTAGGGTCGCTAATCTTACTCACACAGCTACCTCATTGCGCCTCTTTTTTTCTTTGCGTCATGTGCTGTTTGGGGAGGGTTTTTTGGAAGGGACATCCTGCGTGACACTGCAGTGCCACTCCTAGATGGGCCCGGTGTTTGTGTCGGCCACTAGGGTCGCTAATCTTACTCACACAGCTACCTCATTGCGCCTCTTTTTTTCTTTGCGTCATGTGCTGTTTGGGGAGGGTTTTTTGGAAGGGCCATCCTGCGTGACACTGCAGTGCCACTCCTAGATGGGCCCGGTGTTTGTGTCGGCCACTAGGGTCGCTAATCTTACTCACACAGCTACCTCATTGCGCCTCTTTTTTTCTTTGCGTCATGTGCTGTTTGGGGAGGGTTTTTTGGAAGGGACATCCTGCGTGACACTGCAGTGCCACTCCTAGATGGGCCCGGTGTTTGTGTCGGCCACTAGGGTCGCTTATCTTACTCACACAGCGACCTCGGTGCAAATTTTAGGACTAAAAATAATATTGTGAGGTGTGAGGTATTCAGAATAGACTGAAAATGAGTGTAAATTATGGTTTTTGAGGTTAATAATACTTTGGGATCAAAATGACCCCCAAATTCTATGATTTAAGCTGTTTTTTAGTGTTTTTTGAAAAAAACACCCGAATCCAAAACACACCCGAATCCGACAAAAAAAATTCGGTGAGGTTTTGCCAAAACGCGTTCGAACCCAAAACACGGCCGCGGAACCGAACCCAAAACCAAAACACAAAACCCGAAAAATTTCAGGCGCTCATCTCTAATATTATGTACTCCTGGCTCCTGCTATAACCTATAACTGGCACTGCAGTAGTGCTCCCCAGTCTCCCCCACAATTATAAGCTGTGTGAGCTGAGCAGTCAGACAGATATATATAATATTATATATAGATAATAGATGATGCAGCACACTGGCCTGAGCCTGAGCAGTGCACACAGATATGGTATACTATGTGACTGACTGAGTCACTGTGTGTATCGCTTTTTTCAGGCAGAGAACGGATATATTAAATAAACTGCACTGTGTGTCTGGTGGTCACTCACTATATAATATATTATGTACTCCTGGCTCCTGCTATAACCTATAACTGGCACTGCAGTAGTGCTCCCCAGTCTCCCCCACAATTATAAGCTGTGTGAGCTGAGCAGTCAGACAGATATATATAATATTATATATAGATAATAGATGATGCAGCACACTGGCCTGAGCCTGAGCAGTGCACACAGATATGGTATGTGACTGACTGAGTCACTGTGTGTATCGCTTTTTTCAGGCAGAGAACGGATATATTAAATAAACTGCACTGTGTGTCTGGTGGTCACTCACTATATAATATATTATGTACTCCTGGCTCCTGCTATAACCTATAACTGGCACTGCAGTAGTGCTCCCCAGTCTCCCCCACAATTATAAGCTGTGTGAGCTGAGCAGTCAGACAGATATATATAATATTATATATAGATAATAGATGATGCAGCACACTGGCCTGAGCCTGAGCAGTGCACACAGATATGGTATGTGACTGACTGAGTCACTGTGTGTATCGCTTTTTTCAGGCAGAGAACGGATATATTAAATAAACTGCACTGTGTGTCTGGTGGTCACTCACTATATAATATATTATGTACTCCTGGCTCCTGCTATAACCTATAACTGGCACTGCAGTAGTGCTCCCCAGTCTCCCCCACAATTATAAGCTGTGTGAGCTGAGCAGTCAGACAGATATATATAATATTATATATAGATGATGCAGCACACTGGCCTGAGCCTGAGCAGTGCACACAGATATGGTATGTGACTGAGTCACTGTGTGCTGTGTATCGCTTTTTTCAGGCAGAGAACGGATTATAAAGTAAACTGCACTGTCCTCACTAGTAAACTCTCTCCACTCAGTCTCTACACTTCTACAGTAACAGTACTCCTCCTAGTCAGCTCCAGTAAATCTCTCTCAGTCTCTTATAATCTAAATGGAGAGGACGCCAGCCACGTCCTCTCCCTATCAATCTCAATGCACGTGTGAAAATGGCGGCGACGCGCGGCTCCTTATATAGAATCCGAGTCTCGCGAGAATCCGACAGCGTCATGATGATGTTCGGGCGCGCGCTCGGGTTAACCGAGCAAGGCGGGAAGATCCGAGTCTGCTCGGACCCGTGAAAAAAACCATGAAGTTCTGGCGGGTTCGGATTCAGAGAAACCGAACCCGCTCATCTCTAATCGCATGTACTTCTTCCCCAATGTAAAAAAAACGTAAGCGTAAAAAAATAGTGTTGTGACGCGACAGTTAACGCTACATAACGATAGTTAACGCTACGCACCAGCCCCTGAGGGTAAGCCCCTGCACATGTCCAAACCTTGGAAATGTCTTCTAATCTGTATGAATGCTCTTGTGTATGGTGCGTTTTGCATTTTGTGCAGAGAGATGCATTGCGTGCAGAGACTACGGGGGTCATTCCGAGTTGATCGCTCGCTAGCAGTTTTTAGCAGCCGTGCAAACGCTATGCCGCCGCCCACTGGGAGTGTATTATAGCTTAGCAGAAGTGCAAACGTTTTTATCGCAGAGCACCTGCAAAAAATGTTTGTGCAGTTTCTGAGTAGCTCAAAACCTACTCGGCGCTTGCGATCACTTCAGACTATTCAGTTCCTGATTTTACGTCACACACCCGCCCAGCGTTCGCCCAGCCACGCCTGAAATAGAAAGCAGTATGATGTAAAGAACTATGGGGGTCATTCCGAGTTGATCGCTCGCTAGCAGTTTTTAGCAGCCGTGCAAACGCTATGCCGCCGCCCACTGGGAGTGTATTTTAGCTTAGCAGAAGTGCGAACAAAAGTATCGCAGAGCGGCTACAAATTTTTTTAGTGCAGTTTTAGAGTAGCTCAATACCTACTCAGCGCTTGCGATCACTTCAGACTATTCAGTTCCGGATTTGACGTCATGAACACGCCCTGCGTTCGCCCAGCCACGCCTGCGTTTTTCCTGCCACGCCTGCGTTTTTCCAAACACTCCCTGAAAACGGTCAGTTGCCACCCAGAAACGCACACTTCATGTCAATCACTCTGCGGCCACCAGTGCGACTGAAACGCATCGCTAGACCCTGTGCAAAACTGCATCGTTCGTTGTGCCCGTACGGCATGCGTGCGCATTGCGCCGCATACGCATGCGCAGAACTGGCATTTTTTAGCTTGATCGCTGCGCTGCGAACAAATGCAGTTAGCGATCAACTCAGAATGACCCCCTATTTCCCCACCTTTATGCGTTTATATTATTCTGTAGTAATGGTGAAAACAGCACAACGCATCGGCTGATAATTTGCAGTACAGGGACCTGGTTCTCCTGCTCTGTGCTGGGTTTTCAGCAGATGGAGAATATCCGTCTGTATGAAAATGAAGCATTGAGGCGGCTCTGCCCTGACTCCTGCTCTCAGATTAAATGTGCGTCTTTGACCTCTACATCACAACAGGGCACTTCTAGCTCAGGCCATTGCAATCACATTCAATTCCAGTCATCGCCTTCCTTTCCAAATGGACTTTTCAATGTTGTCCTGATGACATCGCCGCGGCGTACGGAGTATAGAGGGCAACGGCTGCTTTCCAGTCCCCGTGCGTCCATTGCTCTCTTAACTCGCAATAACGGCTTAATGACTGCACAGAATTGCAAAGTAAAATGTATTCAAATCGTCATTTTTCCCCCCTTACCTCACGCCACTGCCAAAATCCTTTTTAAGCACCGAGTTCCTTTTCTTTCTATTAAAAAGGATTATGGGTTTAAAAGACGCAGCGTTGCAGATCCTGGTTAATTTTATTTCAAATATTTTTTATGAAGTGCTGCCCTTCTCAGATGAAGAAGTATTTGCCAGATAAACCCTGCCAGGCGTGCGCTGCAGGAGCGCGGGAACACAATTGGAATGCCCAATCATTTGGAAAGTTGATTTCTCTTTAAAGATGTGTAATCGTTTATTTTTTATTTGTCCTCTGACAGCGTACTGTATGTCTACCGCAAATAGGAATTTCATGCACAGGAGCGCTGGAACCCGGGCAGCTTACGATCTATCCTGGTAATCTGTGAGCGGAGGGGTTGTAAAACAATCTGCTGGAAAATGGAAATTCATCATTTAAGTCGCATATATTATATAGGATAAACTAAATGCAGAGGCGATGTGCCAGCATGATCCGGTAGATTGTAATGAGGTCTGGTCTCAGTTGGTGATGTTTGGTGACTATCCATGAAACGTGCAAGTTCAAAAATCCACCGCACGTCCCTCTGCCAGCGGCGCACTACAGCTAGAGGGCAGGCGAGGCGGCGGGGCAGCCCACCCATCCCAACATGTCACAGCATGCTGGCGAATTGAATGCTGTAAGCTGCTGGACTTGAAGCTGATGGTGGCGATGCAGTCAGGGCTACTGATGATGGACCCATGGCTACCATTGACGGAGGGAAACTATTTGAACCTCCGCCATAGATGGTAAAACCACCTATCATCTGTGAACGACCATTGGTGGCCATCCCTAGCCCCAAGGATTACTGCCCTCTTCTGCTGCAATATCACTACACTTACCCTACTCAACTACCTTAACTCCACCATCGTAGTCTCATAATTATCTTCATCCTCCCACTCCTCCTTTTTCCTCAGAACAGTTTCCTCATCTACATCCTCAGCCGTACTCTATTCCCATCATCACCAATGGCCACCTCATCCTCAGTGTAACTAGTCCTCTATCTCTTCTCCATCACCAACTCCACCTACTAAATGCTAGAGATGAGCGGGTTCGGTTTCTCTGAATCCGAACCCGCCCGAACTTCATGATTTTTTTCACGGGTCCGAGCAGACTCGGATCCTCCCGCCTTGCTCGGTTAACCCGAGCGCGCCCGAACGTCATCATGACGCTGTCGGATTCTCGCGAGACTCGGATTCTATATAAGGAGCCGCGCGTCGCCGCCATTTTCACACGTGCATTGAGATTGATAGTGAGAGGACGTGGCTGGCGTCCTCTCCATTTAGATTATAAGAGAGAGAGATTTACTGGAGCTTAGGACTAGGAGGAGTACTGTAGAAGTGTAGAGAGTGCAGAGAGTTTACTAGTGAGTGACCACCAGACAGTGCAGTTTATTTAATATATCCGTTCTCTGCCTGAAAAAAGCGATACACACAGTGACTCAGTCACATACCATATCTGTGTGCACTGCTCAGCCCAGTGTGCTGCATCATCTATATATATTATATATCTGTCTGACTGCTCAGTTCACAC
Organism: Pseudophryne corroboree; assembly: GCF_028390025.1. Lineage (NCBI taxonomy): Eukaryota > Metazoa > Chordata > Amphibia > Anura > Myobatrachidae > Pseudophryne > Pseudophryne corroboree. Next base: position 12,744,446 of record NC_086453.1, on the reverse strand, counting down.
AGCTTATAATTGTGGGGGAGACTGGGGAGCACTGCAGTGCCAGTTATAGGTTATAGCAGGAGCCAGGAGTACATAATATTATATAGTGAGTGACCACCAGACAGTGCAGTTTATTTAATATATCCGTTCTCTGCCTGAAAAAAGCGATACACACAGTGACTCAGTCACATACCATATCTGTGTGCACTGCTCAGGCTCAGCCCAGTGTGCTGCATCATCTATATATATTATATATCTGTCTGACTGCTCAGCTCACACAGCTTATAATTGTGGGGGAGACTGGGGAGCACTGCAGTGCCAGTTATAGGTTATAGCAGGAGCCAGGAGTACATAATATTATATTAAAATTAAACAGTGCACACTTTTGCTGCAGGAGTGCCACTGCCAGTGTGACTGACCAGTGACCTGACCACACTGACCACCAGTATAGTTAGTAGTATACTTATATTGTGATTGCCTGAAAAAGTTAAACACTCGTCGTGTGACTTCACTTGTGTGTTGTTGTTTTTTTTATTCTATAAAAATAAAACTCATTCTGCTGACAGACAGTGTCCAGCAGGTCCGTCATTATATAATATATAATATATACCTGTCCGGCTGCAGTAGTGATATATATATATTTTTTATATCATTTATCATCCAGTCGCAGCAGACACAGTACGGTAGTTCACGGCTGTGGCTACCTCTGTGTCTGCACTCGGCAGGCAGTCCGTCCATAATTGTATACCACCTAACCGTGGTTTTTTCTTCTTCTTTATACATACATACTACTACGACATCTCTTTATCAACCAGTCTATATTAGCAGCAGACACAGTACAGTACGGTTGTTCACGGCTGTGGCTACCTCTGTGTCTGCACTCGGCAGGCAGTCCGTCCATAATTGTATACCACCTAACCGTGGTTTTTTTTTCTTTCTTCTTTATACATACATAGTTACATAGACATCTCTTTATCAACCAGTCTATATTAGCAGCAGACACAGTACAGTACGGTAGTTCACGGCTGTGGCTACCTCTGTGTCTGCACTCGGCAGGCAGTCCGTCCATAATTGTATACCACCTAACCATGGTTTTTTTTTCTTTCTTCTTTATACATACATAGTTACATAGACATCTCTTTATCAACCAGTCTATATTAGCAGCAGACACAGTACAGTACGGTAGTTCACGGCTGTGGCTACCTCTGTGTCTGCACTCGGCAGGCAGTCCGTCCATAATTGTATACCACCTAACCGTGGTTTTTTTTTCTTTCTTCTTTATACATACATAGTTACATAGACATCTCTTTATCAACCAGTCTATATTAGCAGCAGACACAGTACAGTACGGTAGTTCACGGCTGTGGCTACCTCTGTGTCTGCACTCGGCAGGCAGTCCGTCCATAATTGTATACCACCTAACCGTGGTTTTTTTTTCTTTCTTCTTTATACATACATAGTTACATAGACATCTCTTTATCAACCAGTCTATATTAGCAGCAGACACAGTACAGTACGGTAGTTCACGGCTGTGGCTACCTCTGTGTCTGCACTCGGCAGGCAGTCCGTCCATAATTGTATACCACCTAACCGTGGTTTTTTTTTCTTTCTTCTTTATACATACATAGTTACATAGACATCTCTTTATCAACCAGTCTATATTAGCAGCAGACACAGTACAGTACGGTAGTTCACGGCTGTGGCTACCTCTGTGTCTGCACTCGGCAGGCAGTCCGTCCATAATTGTATACCACCTAACCGTGGTTTTTTTTTCTTTCTTCTTTATACATACATAGTTACATAGACATCTCTTTATCAACCAGTCTATATTAGCAGCAGACACAGTACAGTACGGTAGTTCACGGCTGTGGCTACCTCTGTGTCTGCACTCGGCAGGCAGTCCGTCCATAATTGTATACCACCTAACCGTGGTTTTTTTTTCTTTCTTCTTTATACATACATAGTTACATAGACATCTCTTTATCAACCAGTCTATATTAGCAGCAGACACAGTACAGTACGGTAGTTCACGGCTGTGGCTACCTCTGTATCTGCACTCGGCAGGCAGTCCATAATTGTATACTAGTATCCATCTCCATTGTTTACCTGAGGTGCCTTTTAGTTGTGCCTATTAAAATATGGAGAACAAAAATGTTGAGGTTCCAAAATTAGGGAAAGATCAAGATCCACTTCCACCTCGTGCTGAAGCTGCTGCCACTAGTCATGGCCGAGACGATGAAATGCCAGCAACGTCGTCTGCCAAGGCCGATGCCCAATGTCATAGTACAGAGCATGTCAAATCCAAAACACCAAATATCAGAAAAAAAAGGACTCCAAAACCTAAAATAAAATTGTCGGAGGAGAAGCGTAAACTTGCCAATATGCCATTTACGACACGGAGTGGCAAGGAACGGCTGAGGCCCTGGCCTATGTTCATGGCTAGTGGTTCAGCTTCACATGAGGATGGAAGCACTCAGCCTCTCGCTAGAAAAATGAAAAGACTCAAGCTGGCAAAAGCAGCACAGCAAAGAACTGTGCATTCTTCGAAATCCCAAATCCACAAGGAGAGTCCAATTGTGTCGGTTGCGATGCCTGACCTTCCCAACACTGGACGTGAAGAGCATGCGCCTTCCACCATTTGCACGCCCCCTGCAAGTGCTGGAAGGAGCACCCGCAGTCCAGTTCCTGATAGTCAGATTGAAGATGTCAGTGTTGAAGTACACCAGGATGAGGAGGATATGGGTGTTGCTGGCGCTGGGGAGGAAATTGACCAGGAGGATTCTGATGGTGAGGTGGTTTGTTTAAGTCAGGCACCCGGGGAGACACCTGTTGTCCGTGGGAGGAATATGGCCGTTGACATGCCAGGTGAAAATACCAAAAAAATCAGCTCTTCGGTGTGGAGGTATTTCACCAGAAATGCGGACAACAGGTGTCAAGCCGTGTGTTCCCTTTGTCAAGCTGTAATAAGTAGGGGTAAGGACGTTAACCACCTCGGAACATCCTCCCTTATACGTCACCTGCAGCGCATTCATAATAAGTCAGTGACAAGTTCAAAAACTTTGGGTGACAGCGGAAGCAGTCCACTGACCAGTAAATCCCTTCCTCTTGTAACCAAGCTCACGCAAACCACCCCACCAACTCCCTCAGTGTCAATTTCCTCCTTCCCCAGGAATGCCAATAGTCCTGCAGGCCATGTCACTGGCAATTCTGACAATTCCTCTCCTGCCTGGGATTCCTCCGATGCATCCTTGCGTGTAACGCCTACTGCTGCTGGCGCTGCTGTTGTTGCTGCTGGGAGTCGATGGTCATCCCAGAGGGGAAGTCGTAAGCCCACTTGTACTACTTCCAGTAAGCAATTGACTGTTCAACAGTCCTTTGCGAGGAAGATGAAATATCACAGCAGTCATCCTGCTGCAAAGCGGATAACTGAGGCCTTGACAACTATGTTGGTGTTAGACGTGCGTCCGGTATCCGCCGTTAGTTCACAGGGAACTAGACAATTTATTGAGGCAGTGTGCCCCCGTTACCAAATACCATCTAGGTTCCACTTCTCTAGGCAGGCGATACCGAGAATGTACACGGACGTCAGAAAAAGACTCACCAGTGTCCTAAAAAATGCAGTTGTACCCAATGTCCACTTAACCACGGACATGTGGACAAGTGGAGCAGGGCAGGGTCAGGACTATATGACTGTGACAGCCCACTGGGTAGATGTATGGACTCCCGCCGCAAGAACAGCAGCGGCGGCACCAGTAGCAGCATCTCGCAAACGCCAACTCTTTCCTAGGCAGGCTACGCTTTGTATCACCGCTTTCCAGAATACGCACACAGCTGAAAACCTCTTACGGCAACTGAGGAAGATCATCGCGGAATGGCTTACCCCAATTGGACTCTCCTGTGGATTTGTGGCATCGGACAACGCCAGCAATATTGTGTGTGCATTAAATATGGGCAAATTCCAGCACGTCCCATGTTTTGCACATACCTTGAATTTGGTGGTGCAGAATTTTTTTAAAAACGACAGGGGCGTGCAAGAGATGCTGTCGGTGGCCAGAAGAATTGCGGGACACTTTCGGCGTACAGGCACCACGTACAGAAGACTGGAGCACCACCAAAAACTACTGAACCTGCCCTGCCATCATCTGAAGCAAGAAGTGGTAACGAGGTGGAATTCAACCCTCTATATGCTTCAGAGGTTGGAGGAGCAGCAAAAGGCCATTCAAGCCTATACAATTGAGCACGATATAGTAGGTGGAATGCACCTGTCTCAAGCGCAGTGGAGAATGATTTCAACGTTGTGCAAGGTTCTGATGCCCTTTGAACTTGCCACACGTGAAGTCAGTTCAGACACTGCCAGCCTGAGTCAGGTCATTCCCCTCATCAGGCTTTTGCAGAAGAAGCTGGAGACATTGAAGGAGGAGCTAACACGGAGCGATTCCGCTAGGCATGTGGGACTTGTGGATGGAGCCCTTAATTCGCTTAACAAGGATTCACGGGTGGTCAATCTGTTGAAATCAGAGCACTACATTTTGGCCACCGTGCTCGATCCTAGATTTAAAGCCTACCTTGGATCTCTCTTTCCGGCAGACACAGGTCTGCTGGGGTTGAAAGACCTGCTGGTGACAAAATTGTCAAGTCAAGCGGAACGCGACCTGTCAACATCTCCTCCTTCACATTCTCCCGCAACTGGGGGTGCGAGGAAAAGGCTCAGAATTCCGAGCCCACCCGCTGGCGGTGATGCAGGGCAGTCTGGAGCGACTGCTGATGCTGACATCTGGTCCGGACTGAAGGACCTGACAACGATTACGGACATGTCGTCTACTGTCACTGCATATGATTCTCTCAACATTGATAGAATGGTGGAGGATTATATGAGTGACCGCATCCAAGTAGGCACGTCACACAGTCCGTACTTATACTGGCAGGAAAAAGAGGCAATTTGGAGGCCCTTGCACAAACTGGCTTTATTCTACCTAAGTTGCCCTCCCACAAGTGTGTACTCCGAAAGAGTGTTTAGTGCCGCCGCTCACCTTGTCAGCAATCGGCGTACGAGGTTACATCCAGAAAATGTGGAGAAGATGATGTTCATTAAAATGAATTATAATCAATTCCTCCGCGGAGACATTGACCAGCAGCAATTGCCTCCACAAAGTACACAGGGAGCTGAGATGGTGGATTCCAGTGGGGACGAATTGATAATCTGTGAGGAGGGGGATGTACACGGTGATATATCGGAGGATGATGATGAGGTGGACATCTTGCCTCTGTAGAGCCAGTTTGTGCAAGGAGAGATTAATTGCTTCTTTTTTGGTGGGGGTCCAAACCAACCCGTCATATCAGTCACAGTCGTGTGGCAGACCCTGTCACTGAAATGATGGGTTGGTTAAAGTGTGCATGTCCTGTTTTGTTTATACAACATAAGGGTGGGTGGGAGGGCCCAAGGACAATTCCATCTTGCACCTCTTTTTTCTTTTCTTTTTCTTTGCGTCATGTGCTGATTGGGGAGGGTTTTTTGGAAGGGACATCCTGCGTGACACTGCAGTGCCACTCCTAAATGGGCCCGGTGTTTGTGTCGGCCACTAGGGTCGCTAATCTTACTCACACAGTCAGCTACCTCATTGCGCCTCTTTTTTTCTTTGCGTCATGTGCTGTTTGGGGAGGGTTAAACTTTTTTGGAAGGGACATCCTGCGTGACACTGCAGTGCCACTCCTAGATGGGCCCGGTGTTTGTGTCGGCCACTAGGGTCGCTAATCTTACTCACACAGTCAGCTACCTCATTGCGCCTCTTTTTTTCTTTGCGTCATGTGCTGTTTGGGGAGGGTTTTTTGGAAGGGACATCCTGCGTGACACTGCAGTGACACTCCTAGATGGGCCCGGTGTTTGTGTCGGCCACTAGGGTCGCTAATCTTACTCACACAGCTACCTCATTGCGCCTCTTTTTTTCTTTGCGTCATGTGCTGTTTGGGGAGGGTTTTTTGGAAGGGCCATCCTGCGTGACACTGCAGTGCCACTCCTAGATGGGCCCGGTGTTTGTGTCGGCCACTAGGGTCGCTAATCTTACTCACACAGCTACCTCATTGCGCCTCTTTTTTTCTTTGCGTCATGTGCTGTTTGGGGAGGGTTTTTTGGAAGGGACATCCTGCGTGACACTGCAGTGCCACTCCTAGATGGGCCCGGTGTTTGTGTCGGCCACTAGGGTCGCTTATCTTACTCACACAGCGACCTCGGTGCAAATTTTAGGACTAAAAATAATATTGTGAGGTGTGAGGTATTCAGAATAGACTGAAAATGAGTGTAAATTATGGTTTTTGAGGTTAATAATACTTTGGGATCAAAATGACCCCCAAATTCTATGATTTAAGCTGTTTTTTAGTGTTTTTTGAAAAAAACACCCGAATCCAAAACACACCCGAATCCGACAAAAAAAATTCGGTGAGGTTTTGCCAAAACGCGTTCGAACCCAAAACACGGCCACGGAACCGAACCCAAAACCAAAACACAAAACCCGAAAAATTTCAGGCGCTCATCTCTACTAAATGCCCAACTCATCACTACAGTACCTCAAAACACTTTTCCACCAGCACACTACCCTCTCCCCCCCCCGCCCCCCCCAGTTTCACCAGCCACCCCCTCCCACTAAATACTACTACCATCCACCCTCTCAAACCCACTGACTTTTTATCCCCGGTCACACTACTGGCCCTCAATGCCAACTACTGCATCTTTCTCTGGGGTCTATGTACTAAGCCTTGGAGAGAGCCAATCCGCTCCTAACTGCCGTGTTACAGGCCGTGTTTGAAAAAGTGACAGGGGTTGGTACTTTATCTCTCTCCACTTTATCACCCACCAAGGCTTGGTACATCTCCCCAATCTATCTTAACGACACATGCTGAGGCCATGAATCACGGCTTACTTTCCTAGAAGTTTGCAGCCACTTCTCAGAGCGTGGTTTTCTGGAATTATCTATGGAGAATAGGATGCTGGAACATACAATGTTCCCTTATCCTCTCACACAAAGACGCCGGGATGTAATTCTCTCCCTATTAGGATGGATAATATTAGTGTTATTCGCTCAGGTCCTCTTGACTTTGGAGCGGGCTCGTCAGCCTTCTGTGTAATTAACACATGCTACAGTGAAGGACGAGTCTGAATCCTATTGATTTTCCCTTTTTATTACAGCTAATAATAAAAGTGCTAGCCAGAACGTAGGTGTGCGGTGTCGTTCCTTCTGAAGGGTGCTGCATATCAGTCTAGGGCCATTAGATTGTTAGCTCTCGGGGTCAGGGCCTCCATCTTTTTGTTGCCTGCTCCCATCTCTTTAAGGTGTGTCCTTGTTGTTTCCCCCTGTATGTCTCATTATCCACTTTTGGTTTATGTGTAATGCGGAAATTCTCCAGCATGGGGCGCTGTGGGTTATGGGGGCACCTATAAATACTAGTGATGAGCGGGTTCGGATCCTCGGAATCCGACCCGCCCGAACTTCACCTTTTTTTTACACGGGTCCGAGCGCCTCGGATCCTTCCGCCTTGCTCGGTTAACCCAAGCGCGCCCGAACGCCATCATCCCGCTGTCGGATTCTCGCGAGACTCGGATTCTATATAAGGAGCCGCGCGTCGCCGCCATTTTCACACGTGCATTGAGATTGATAGGGAGAGGACGTGGCTGGCGTCCTCTCCGAGTCCGTTGTATTATATTAGAACTTAGTTAGTTATAATTGTGGGGAGGATTGGGGACGGGGAGCAGCTGTTAGGGAGTACAGTGCAGGGTTTTAAGTTTAATCCGTTGTTTCTCTGCCTGAAAAAAAATGCTCCACCATATCTGTGCTCACTCAGTGTGCTGCACTGCTGCATGATATATCTGTGCTGAGTGCACTGCTCACACTGCCTAATTGTGGGGACTGGGGAGCAGTTATAGCAGGAGTACAGTGCACAGTTTTGCTGACAGTGACCACCAGTCCAGAATACGTTTGTCTGCCTGAAAAACACTGTGGTGTTTTGTTTTTTTCTTTCTTCATGCTAGTTTGTTTAGCAGTCTGCTGACACTGCAGTGTCCACCAGGTCCGTTATATAGTATATTATATATATAATTAAGCACTAAGCAGCAGTACGGTAGGCCACGGCTGTACCTACCTCTGTGTCGACTCGTCACTCGTCGTCCATAAGTATAAGTAATACTATCCATCCATCTACATTGTATACCTGTGGTGTTTTTTTTTTCTTTCTTCATACTAGTTTAGCAGTCTGCTGCTGACACTGTCCACCAGGTCCGTTACACAAAAGATCAGTAAAAAAATGACCCAAAAATCAAAATTAAAAGCGTCTGAGGAGAAGCGTAAACTTGCCAATATGCCATTTACGACACGGAGTGGCAAGGAACTGCTGAGGCCCTGGCCTATGTTCATGGCTAGTGGTTCAGCTTCACATGAGGATGGAAGCACTCATCCTCTCGCTAGAAAAAAGAAAAGACTTGCGTTATACAGTATATTATATTTATATATAAGCACTAAGCAGCAGTACGGTAGGCCACGGCCGTACCTACCTCTGTGTCGTCACTCGTCGTCCATAAGTATAAGTAATACTATACTATCCATCCATCCATCTACATTGTATACCTGTGGTGTTTTTTTTTTTCTTTCTTCATACTAGTTTAGCAGTCTGCTGCTGACACTGTCCACCAGGTCCGTTATACAGTATATTATATTTATATATAAGCACTAAGCAGCAGTACGGTAGGCCACGGCTGTACCTACCTCTGTGTCATCACTCGTCGTCCATAAGTATAAGTAATACTATACTATCCATCCATCTACATTGTATACCTGTGGTGTTTTTTTTTTTATTCTTCATACTAGTTTAGCAGTCTGCTGCTGACACTGTCCACCAGGTCCGTTATACAGTATATTATATTTATATATAAACACTAAGCAGCAGTACGGTAGGCCACGGCTGTACCTACCTCTGTGTCGTCACTCGTCGTCCATAAGTATAAGTAATACTATACTATCCATCCATCTACATTGGTTACCTGTGGTGTTTTTTTTTTCTTTCTTCATACTAGTTTAGCAGTCTGCTGCTGACACTGTCCACCAGGTCCGTTACACAAAAGATCAGTAAAAAAATGACCCAAAAATCAAAATTAAAAGCGTCTGAGGAGAAGCGTAAACTTGCCAATATGCCATTTACGACACGGAGTGGCAAGGAACTGCTGAGGCCCTGGCCTATGTTCATGGCTAGTGGTTCAGCTTCACATGAGGATGGAAGCACTCATCCTCTCGCTAGAAAAAAGAAAAGACTTGCGGCAAAAGCACAGCAAAGAACTGTGTGTTCTTCGAAATCACAAATCCCAAAGGAGAGTCCAATTGTGTCGGTTGCGATGCCTGACCTTCCCAACACTGGACGGGAAGAGCTTGCGCCTTCCACCATTTGCACGCCCCCTGCAAGTGTTGAAAGGAGCACCCGCAGTCCAGTTCCTGATAGTGGAATTGAAGATGTCAGTGTTGAAGTACACCAGGATGAGGATATGGGTGTTGCTGGCGCTGGGGAGGAAATTGACAAGGAGGATTCTGATGGTGAGGTGGTTTGTTTAAGTCAGGCACCCGGGGAGACACCTGTTGTCCGTGGGAGGAATATGGCCATTGACATGCCTGGTGAAAACACCAAAAAAATCAGCTCTTCAGTGTGGAAGTATTTCAACAGAAATGCGGACAACAGGTGTCAAGCCGTGTGTTGCCTTTGTCAAGCTGTAATAAGTAGGGGTAAGGACGTTAACCACCTCGGAACATCCTCCCTTATACGTCACCTGCAGCGCATTCATAATAAGTCAGTGACAAGTTCAAAAACTTTGGGCGACAGCGGAAGCAGTCCACTGACCAGTAAATCCCTTCCTCTTGTAACCAAGCTCGCGCAAACCACACCACCAACTCCCTCAGTGTCAATTTCCTCCTTACCCAGGAAAGCTAATAGTCCTGCAGGCCATGTCACTGGTGACAATGCTAAATTCCTTTGTCGTATAACAACCCTTTATGAAGCTAAGAACACTGTACGCTGTTTGCTTAAGAAGTACCGTAATGGTACGCTATTGGCGTAGCGATCGCTCAGCCGTAGGCGAGACGCTCAAGCGTCACGTTCGCTCGCGGCCCAGTGATCACAGGACACGTTATTGGTTATGTCTAGGGGAATGATTCGCTGTAGCGTAGCGTGCGCTCGAGACCACGAGGAGGTCACCAGCGATGCAGACGCTCACAACACTATACCTTTATGTTAAAACCTTATACCAATGAAATACACTGAATACCTTAATGTGAGTACAGGGTGTAAATGCAACCTTGTGTAACCTGACTAACTACAAAGCTGCTTGAGCGTCACCGACGCTCAAGTGAACACTTAACACTATAGAAAATACACAGATACTGGTTTAGGTTCCAAAGCCTATTAACTGTATTATATCTAATATACTTGTAAAAGGGGATAACAGTACAAATGATACACTACAATATAACAGAGACTTCCTAACCACAGAACTAAAATACAAAAAGACAATACTACTCTGACCTAAATGAAATACAATACAATACTATAATACTATGGGAGATATAAGAGAAAAGAGGAGAGAGAGAGAGAGAGAGAGAGAGAGAGAGAGATGGAGAGAAATTGGCTCACAGAAAGACAATGATTACGGAGAGAAACTTACGCACAAAGGGTATGATCGCCTGCGCCTCGATATCCAGCTCCCGGCTATCAGCAGATAACCGTTGATGAGAGAGTGAGAGCTGGATGTGGTCGGCCTGCCTATTTATGCCCCACACACAATGCAATCTCATGGTCCTACAATCCCATTGTCCATTGGCCGAAGGAATTCGGCCCTGCATCATAACAAAAGGTCATAGGGTGATTCATACAGGTGGGCTGTGACGATTTCCAACAGCTCAGGTGGGTGGGAAACTGGGTTTCCCGCCGCATACCTGAGTATGTGTAAATAATAGAAATGGACATAAACTTCTTATGTCCATAACTATTCGCACGAGCGATTAATACGCTCCAAACCAACACCGGAATATTACTAATTAAATACTCTTCCGATGGGTACCAAACACTGCTGTATGATTCCTGTCAGACCCTTCGTACAATACAAAGAGGGATTCCTTTAACCAGGGACCTTCTATTTTAACCAAACTTTCAGAATCTATCAAGGGGACCATGATCTACAAACTACATTAATTGTGAACATTTGTAACGAATGAGTCGCACGCTACGACTACATAAACTCTACCGTAAATACGCATACCGCGCCTGCGAGTGCACGCTATTGCGGGTATGCGCCTCCACGGGAGAGCGTACGCACGCGCAGCGCGGACCAGTGTGCGGTGCAAATATGGCAACGTGCATTGAGACATTTTTCTGACTTTGACAGTCCACCCTTTGGCAGTCAATAATAACTGCCACAAAACATTTAAGGAGAAAAATGTAAGTCAGGGGTTAATTGATTTCCATGGTTGGGTAGGGGAGAAGAGTGGAGTAGGTGTGAAGAGGGTATGACCTAGTGAGAAAGTAGAAGCATGTGTGTATGAGTCCATGTTTGGAGGGTCATGTATCATCGTGCCGTACGTGTGGTAAATCTAGCTTCGAGGTATTGCGAAGTATACATTTGAATTCCTTCTTATCCTGTGGTACAGGTCTGTGGATGGGCTGTCAAACTCTACCGAGCTCATTTCGGCTGTGGTTGTAACAAAATGGGGATGCACATTTTAGTTGATGATACATGAATGGGGGAGGTATGTGGTTGCTGATATCTGTGCCTGTATTCCCTATCGTCTATGTGTGTCGTTACCTGAGGGTTGTAGAGATGAAGATAAAGAACACTTACGAAAAATGCAATGATATTCTATGTCAGGGAAATGTACATCTGTTGTTGAAGTTGTGTTCGGTATCTGTTGAGAGTCGTCTTCTTTGCGCTGTTTTGCTCCTTAGGCATGAGCAACAAGCTTTGTCAGTGCCATCAGATTTACAAAAATGTTGGGCTAGCGTGAGTTTAAAGATACTAGGGAAACTGGGGATCCATGGCAAAGTTCATCAAGTGTCCATATTTAAAGTTGTCAAATCTTCTTCTTTGGTGCTTGTCTGTTGTCTGTATAGCGTCTCGTCAACTTCCTCGTCCAAGGGGGTCTTTGTATCTTGGAGAAAAGCAGAAAAACAGGTGAAAGAAACGGACCGTATAATCGCATTTTCATCACATTCTGGTTTCTATCATTGGGTCATAAATCAAATCCAGGTTAATTACAGTTTCCTCGCTCCTCAAGCTCATCACTTTTGTACTTTGTTTGCACCTCATTAAAGCCTGCCCGCATCTAAATATCAATCCAATCGATATAACGACACCCAAGATACATAGTAGAAACTTTCCAACATCCATTATGACTCCTTGAGCCCAGTCTCCTAAACCGGAGAACCAATTTCGCGGGTTCAACCATGACACCCAACTAGTCAGCTCATTACCTACAGCAGCAAGGGTGAGATTGTGTTTTCGACGAAATTCCCACTTCAATTGGAGAATATCATCCATCTTTTGGTCTATGACCTCTACCGGATCCTCGGTGCTATTTGTGATATACGTGCAACACTTTATGCCGTACTGTGTTGCCAATGTAACACAATATCCGCCTGTTACTGCTGTAAGATAATTAAGAACCATCCTATGCTGAACTAGTTCTGTTTTGTAAGCTTGAAGTTCTCTTCCAGTGTATCTAAACGTGTCATCATACATTTCAGTGATATTATCTAACAAATTGGCGAGTGCGGAAATGTATTTATAATTCATCACTCCCCGAGCGGTACGAGTGAAATCTAACGCTACCAGAACCTGAATCCCGGTGGATTCATGGATAAGATCAGAGGCCGGATGCTCTAACCTTTCTGACAGTTGTCTTTTAACTCGGTGCTCGTAATGAGTGTGAGTATAAGGAGCTTGGGCACCACGGTGTATGTCCTTCATTTTGTCATGTGTAACAGTCATCACTTCAGGCAATACTTTTCCAATATAACACAATCCTTCAGAGTTTGGGGCAAGCCACTTGTACGCCTTTCTCCCGCATATGAAATATGCATCATCGGGGAGAACATATGGGACGGAGAAGGACATGACCATGTTACAAACCTTCCAGGTGAAATCTCCTGACCCTAATTCTTCCATCTGCCTAATGCACGTATCGGTTTGTACGATATGTGCACAGTATCCTGGTGATACCTCTCCAACTCTAGTAATCCTATTTCCTAGGGTATATCGATATCGGAAAGATTTTCCTCTACTGGCTATGTGGCGTACGAGCTCTGTATCTGTAGGCATTCTATCTGCTCTGTGTGAAAAGGTCATGGTAAGGTTGCTCCATGACACTTCCCAATTTCCCGGTTTTCTGGGATTGGAGATGTTAAAACATATGAGGGACCTATCCACATGGTATTGGTGGAGCTTCAAACTAGGAGGGCTGGAGATGTTAAACCTCCGATCCACCGGTCTCCCACCACTTAGCTCAAGTACCTCCCCTAACGTTAAAGGAAATGGTACTAGCCCTGATTTGCTGTGACCCTGAGGTACTTGAGAGCATACCCAACAATCTGTTTGGTTTAACACGTTACCCACTAAGGAGTGATAGTCACTCAATGGATGCCGGTCCATATGGATATTAAAACTAGATTGGCATTTCTTTATGCATCCATCTTCAACCAGATTATCACAGAGCCTACAGATACAATTTTCTTCAGCTAACAATCCATCACAATTTCTTCTATCGGATCGTTTTCTGATACTCGCCTTTGCTTGTTGGTTTGGTTGATCTTGGAAAACTACGCCTCCATCATCATAATCGGAACCCATTCCAGAACCTCTCTCGACCTCTATGGTACTCTCGCCGGAACAGACTGCTCTGGTCAACATCATGGTTAACATCAAAATCCGGATCACAGTCTCTTGGGGCAAGTCCATCTTTGAGGAAAAAATAGAGAAGAATGAGAAGGGGGAAAAAGAAATCTTAAGGGAGAGGGGCTGGGAAGTGGAGAAAAACAATAAAAGGGAGAAGGGAGTCGACAACTGCTTTCGGTCTTCAAGGCTCAGGTGCCGCCTCAGTCCTCCTGGAACAGACACTCCAGTGATACAACCTCTACCGTCTGTTCCTTATCACGGGACTTCTCTGGATCGGCAACCTTTTTGCAGTGGGATGAATGGACCCAAGTCTCTCTCTCAGCAACCTTCAATGCTGTGGTGCTAGTCAATAAGACCTGGTATGGTCCTTCCCATCTATCAATAAGACACCCTGAGCGTAGAAAATTTTGTATCATTACATAATCCCCAGGTTCAATGTCATGACAATTACTACCTGGTAAATCAGGAATCACCAACTTCAGATTATCATTTTGATTCCTCAACTGTTTACTCATGTTAATCAAGTACTTTACAGTTACTTCATTGTTACATTTCAAATCATCCTGAGGGTTAATCATGACATGCGGTTGTCGACCAAACAAGATTTCAAAAGGAGACAGATTAAGAGGGGACCTGGGAGTGGTTCTGATGCTATACAAAACAATGGGTAAAGCTTCTGGCCACGTCAATCCTGTCTCTGTCATTACTTTACTCAATTTATTTTTAATAGTGCTGTTCACTCTTTCGACCTTCGCACTCGCCTGTGGACGGTACGGAGTGTGCAGTTTACTATCAATTCCCATCAACTTACACATTCCTTGAAAGACATCACCTGTAAAATGGGTACCCCTATCACTTTCAATGATTCTAGGGATACCATATCTACATACAAATTCCTGCACAATTTTCTTAGCAGTAAACATAGCGGTATTTGTAGCTGCTGGGAAAGCTTCGACCCAATTCGAGAAAACATCTATACAAACAAGTACATATTTCAAATTTCGACATGGGGGTAATTGAATGAAGTCAATTTGTATTACCTGGAAAGGGCCGCCGGCAGGTGGGATATGGGATGGTTCTGTAGGTATTGCTTTTCCAATATTCTTTCTCAGACAGGTAAGGCATGACATTGCTCTTTTACCCGCATGAGAGGAGAATCCTGGGGCGCACCAGTATGCTCTTACCAATTTGCACATCCCCTCCTTGCCTAGATGAGTCAGCCCGTGAGCTGCTTCAGCCAGACATGGAAGGTATGCCCTGGGGGCCACTGGTTTACCATGTCCATCCGTCCAGAGCCCTGAGGACTCCTGGCCATATCCCTTTGCCTTCCAGACTGCTCTTTCCTGTGTGGAACACAAATTCTGCATCTCACACAACTTCTGTGTGTTGATGGTATTAAATACCATCAACTGTGTGGTGTCTGTCCGTGTGGGGGTAGCAGCTGCAAGCTTTGCGGCTTCGTCTGCTCGGCTGTTACCAAGGGATACTGGGTCTTGGCTATATGTATGTGCTTTACATTTGATAACAGCCACTCTGTCGGGTTCCTGTATCGCTGTTAGAAGCCTTTTTATGTGAGCTGCATGCGCTATCGGTGTACCAGCTGCCGTCATGAAATTTCTGAGACGCCATAGCGCTCCGAAATCATGTACTACCCCGAACGCGTATCTAGAATCGGTGTAGATATTGGCAGACTTACCCTTAGCCAATTCACATGCTCTGGTTAGGGCGACCAGTTCAGCAACCTGGGCTGAGTGAGGTGGGCCTAGCGGTTCCGCTTCTATGGTGTCTTGGTCATCTACGACTGCGTATCCAGTACACAAGTCTCCCGAGTCTGACTGTCTGTGACAACTACCGTCCGTGTAGAACGTGAGTTCTGCATCTTCCAGTGGATTGTCACTGATGTCAGGCCTTGCGGTAAAATTTTGGGTCAAATATTCCATACAATCATGTGTATCTTCCTTTGCATTAAATCCTCCTTCCCCATCACTCTCACCTTCCACCCTTTGTGTCTGACCAGGCACACCTGGGAGAAATGTTGCAGGGTTTAATGCACTGCATCTTCTTATGGTGATGTTTACTGGGGCCATTAATGCCAATTCCCATCTCGTAAACCTTGCTGATGAGACGTGTCTGGTTTGGGCAGAATTCAATAAGGCAGATACCGCATGCGGTGTATGGATTGTGAGGTTGTGGCCTAGCACAACATCTTCGCTTTTTGTCACTAGCAATGCTATCGCCGCAACGCTACGCAAGCATGTGGGGAGGGATCGCGCTACCGTGTCTAGCTGGGCGCTGTAATATGCAACTGGCCTGCTGGCATCACCGTGTTTTTGTGTTAGTACACCTGCTGCGCACCCAGCACTTTCTGTTCCGTATAGTTCAAAGGGTTTCCCATAGTCTGGCATACCTAGTGCTGGTGCCTGCGTTAGGCACTGTTTGAGTCTCTCAAATGCTGTTTCAGATTCGTCTGTATGCGAAATCCGATCAGGTTTGTTTGAAGAGACCATTTCCTGCAAAGGTAGCGCCAATATGGAAAACCCTGGGATCCAATTACGGCAATACCCACACATTCCTAGAAACGTCCTGATCTGTTGTTGGGTTTGTGGCAGTGTCATGTCTCTAATGGCTTGGATTCTATCAGCGGTCAGGTGTCTCAGTCCTTGTGTTAGACAGTGTCCCAAATATTTTACCTTAGCTTGGCATAATTGCAACTTGTCTTTGGAAACCTTGTGACCTGTGTCTGAAAGATGAAACAGGAGCTGTTTCGTATCCTTCAGAGATGCTTCCAGTGAATCTGAACACAGTAATAAATCGTCCACATACTGTATCAATACTGATCCACTGTCTGGTTGGAAAGACTGTAAACAATCATGCAAAGCCTGAGAAAATATACTTGGACTGTCTATGAAACCTTGGGGTAACCGAGTCCACGTGTATTGGACTCCTCTGTATGTGAATGCAAACAAATATTGGCTGTCAGGGTGCAGAGGTACCGAAAAGAAAGCGGAGCAGAGGTCAATAACAGTGAAAAATTTGGCAGTGGGAGGAATTTGCATTAGGATGACAGCTGGATTAGGCACTACGGGGAACTGACTCTCAACTATTTTGTTAATCCCCCTTAGATCCTGCACTAGCCTGTAACCCCTCCCCCCACTCTTTTTAACAGGGAAGATGGGACTATTTGCTGTGCTGGACGTTCTTACTAGAATGCCCTGTTGTAGCAAGCGCTCTATTACGGGAAAAACTCCTAGCTCCACCTCTGGCTTCAGAGGATACTGTGGGATTTTTGGAGCTATCCTACCATCTTTTACTTGCACAACTACTGGAGCTACGTTTGCCATTAATCCAGTGTCCTGTCCATCTTTTGTCCAAAGCGACTCTGGTATCTGAGATGTCATCTCTTCTACTTGGGATGGATTCCTATTTGTCATAATGGAATGTGACATTAATTTTGATGGGGAGTCTAGCATGTCTCGTACTTCCTGAGCGTGATTCTCAGGAATGTCCAAGAATACACCTTCAGGAGTACAATAAATGACGCAACCCATTTTACATAGTAAGTCTCTTCCCAGGAGATTGGTTGGTGCCGATGCAGCCAGCAAAAAGGAATGCTTGGTATGCAAAGGCCCTATTGTAATCTCGGCTGGTTTGCTAACAGGGTAGTGCTGGACTACTCCTGTTACTCCCATGGCTGGAATTGTCCTACCAGTGGTTCTCATGCCCACTGTCGAATTTATCACTGACTTGGCCGCCCCTGTGTCTACAAGAAAGTTTAAAGTTTTACCAGCCACATTGATTGCAATCTCTGGTTCGCTTCCAAGACTGGCAATCAACTTAACTGGCTGCAGATTACAGGTATGGCCACACCCCTATTGGGTATGCTGACCTCCCTGAATCCCATTGGCAGCAACTACTTGTGGGGGAGTTAGCTGGGAACTACCAGAGGCATGCCAATCTCTGTTCGGGGAATATCTTTTTGTTTCCCCTGTATGTGGCTCAAAACTCCGCCTCTGTGGACCCTGCTCCCAATGTCGTGTGTTGTGTTGTTGTCTAGGGGGTTGAAAAGATCTTTGTACATTCTTTGCTCTACATTCTCGTGCATAGTGTCCCGGTCTGTTACAAGAAAAACATGTTATTACACTTGCCTTACCCACAGGATTCGGTGGTACATACGCAGGCTGCCTTGTGGTCAGCGCCTGTATACTTACGGACATCAACTTATCACTTTGCGACTCTCTGTGCCTAGTGATGTTTCTGTCGTGATCAATAGCAGCCTCTCTCAAGCCGGACACTGACAGACCTCGCCAGCATGGTTGCGTGGTCTGAACCCTAGTCTTTAATGTTTCCTTTAAACCATCCATCAGTACAGATACTGCTACTTCTCGATGGTTTGGGTTGGTCTTAATGTCTTCTATACCAGTGTACTTTGCCATTTCTAATAGTGCCCGGTGAAAATATTCTATTGCCGTTTCGGACTCCTTTTGCTTAATGGAAAATATTTTATTCCATTTAACAACGGCTGGGAAATACTCTTTTAGCTGTAAATTTATCCTTTTTACATTATCCTTGTTGTACACGTCTGTAAGCGGTACATCTTTATCCAATGCACAATCAGCTAAAAACTGAGTTGCATCAACATTGGAAGGTAAACAAGCTCTTAGCAGTATCTGCCAATCCTTGTTGTTGGGTTCTACAGTGTTACCTAAATCCCTGATGTATTTTTGGCTAGCAACTAAATCCTTCCTGGGGTCAGGAAATTCGGACACTATTGTTCTTAATTCCATTCGGGAAAATGGAGTGTACATGGCAATGTTCCTTATGGGAGTGGCTCCAGACACATCTGTTTTTCCATTGGGAACTGCTATTACCCTTACAGGAGCAATTCTAACAGCCTCTTCCTGTGTAGATTCTACAACTTGTGGTACGATGGTTTCAGTGTAGTGCATGGTGCCGTACTTACCCGTTGACACGACCTCACCTATCCCTCCGCTAGGGGCCTTCACTAATCTCGTGGGTGTCGCTGTGCCTACTGTGGTCTCTGCTATGGTGGCCGCAAGAGAGAGAGCTGAAATTGTTGCCGAATCTTCTTCTTGATCACACTCCTGAGGAAGGTTCAAAACAGGGTACAACTTGCACGGGTTAATACTTGCATGAGTTATTTGGTTAACATCATTAACATTTACAGTGTTACTAAGAGTTTGTGTTTTACAACCCAGTGCGTTTCTCTCCGCAATCAACTTCTCTCCTGCAATGTATGGTGGAGGAGGAGCTGTGGCAATCAACTTCCTGACTGCCCCAGATCCCGCCGCCAGAGCCAAACCTCTCTGTATCTCACCTTCCTGGTGCCATAACTGTAAACAATCATGATGTTGAATTCGTCTCTTTGTTGATTTTACGAGACATATCCTCCTCCTTAAATTTTGTAACACTTCTGGACTGAAGCTACCTATTCTTGGGAATTTGTCCCTGTCTTGTACAGTCATTCTCTCCCATTCATCACATAAAACCTCTGTGTGACTACCGTATTTTTCACACATTACATATCGTGCCGACCCAACTGGTCGGTTCTCTGAATCAACCCGAACCGAGGTTGATCGCCCCCTACCTGAACAAATGGCCCCCATAATCTGCAGGCGTTGCTTATTCCTCCTTGGATCTTTATCTCAAGGTTTTCAGCGAACCCTTACAAACAAACCAAGATGTCCTTGGGCAGGCCGGCGGTGGTGGTTTATCAAGTACCCCACTTACTTCTCGCCCACGTTGGCCAGTACTGCAATCACTGTAACCAGAGCTGCTGTACCCAACCTAGGGCCCCTGTGAACCTTTATTTACTGGGGCGCGTTCCCCAGCAAGTATCGGTTGTTGGATAGTTCCTGAGTGACCAGCGAACTTCCCTTCCAAAAATAAAAAATTACACAAATCACGTCAGAATGTACAAATAGCGTTTGTGACCACTTTACTCTAATGGTATTAGGTCAGATTACTAACTACTGCACACAATTACGTGCGGTCCAATCGTTCAGTACACGAGCACTACTTGTCATGTACTGAAAGATCAATGGAATCGATGTTTCCGGCCGCGATTCCTTCAGCAAGAGCTTGTATGGCCTATATGGGTTCTGCACCAACACCCCAGGCGTTGTGCCACTGGGCTTTTATAGCGGACCTCTTTGTCTATTTTACCTGTTACCTTATGACCTCCTGGTCTGTTACCTTATGACCTCCTGGTCTTGTTACCTTATGGTCCGCTATACTCTAATGCTCAAATATTATTTAACCAGGGATGCCTCCCTAGCCACCGTATATGTCACTTACACGTATGTCCCTTGACGAGTACCCGGCTTTCCTTTTGGTTCCACCTTAAAGTTGTATAAACTTATGTATACAAAACCACATTCACTCAACACATGTACACTTTGTTTCTATATCTATTTCTGCGCAGAAATTGTCTTTAGGCCAAAAGTGTTACCAATTAGGAGCAGGATCTGTTAAACTAAATTTCAGATTTTTCCAAAAATAGATTTGCGTTATTTACCGCGTCGCGTTATCTACCGCTGTGCGTTAATTATCGCCTTTGCGTTACTTCACTTTATCACAGCTTGAGCTACGTGGGCGTAACCGGACGCTACGTTGCGTAATGAACGCTGCGTGCGTCTGCCTTTGGATTGCGTACGCTAGTCTTTGTTAGCGACACGTGTACGCAATATAAAGATCCACCGTAACACAATTTCTATTTTTATCAATGTAAATGATCCCTGATCATCTACCGCAATCCACACTGACTGCCTTGTATCTCAGACAAACCGTGTGTTTGTTCTATACTTTAACTATCACCTCTACTATGAAATAACAGCAAATCTCTTTTTAGCACTTTCTATCAACTATAAAATTTGGCAAACAGGAATAGTGATATACGAAAATGAAACAGAAAATGCAGATATATGTATGCGTGCGTGTATACGCAAGACAGAAGAGAAATAAAACAGTTTTAAAAGACACAAACGTTTTGTTCTTACTTCCGGTTCCCGGATTCCTTCAGCACTCTTTATCTAAGCGAAGCAGACGCTTATCCCGTCAGCACTGTGAGACAACCTCCCACCCTTTGCTGGAGGGATAATGTCTGCTGATCTACCTAGTGCAGATATGAGAAGGATCGGACGAGTCCCCAATTGACAATGCTAAATTCCTTTGTCGTATAACAACCCTTTATGAAGCTAAGAACACTGTACGCTGTTTGCTTAAGAAGTACCGTAATGGTACGCTATTGGCGTAGCGATCGCTCAGCCGTAGGCGAGACGCTCAAGCGTCACGTTCGCTCGCGGCCCAGTGATCACAGGACACGTTATTGGTTATGTCTAGGGGAATGATTCGCTGTAGCGTAGCGTGCGCTCGAGACCACGAGGAGGTCACCAGCGATGCAGACGCTCACAACACTATACCTTTATGTTAAAACCTTATACCAATGAAATACACTGAATACCTTAATGTGAGTACAGGGTGTAAATGCAACCTTGTGTAACCTGACTAACTACAAAGCTGCTTGAGCGTCACCGACGCTCAAGTGAACACTTAACACTATAGAAAATACACAGATACTGGTTTAGGTTCCAAAGCCTATTAACTGTATTATATCTAATATACTTGTAAAAGGGGATAACAGTACAAATGATACACTACAATATAACAGAGACTTCCTAACCACAGAACTAAAATACAAAAAGACAATACTACTCTGACCTAAATGAAATACAATACAATACTATAATACTATGGGAGATATAAGAGAAAAGAGGAGAGAGAGAGAGAGAGAGAGAGAGAGAGAGAGAGAGAGATGGAGAGAAATTGGCTCACAGAAAGACAATGATTACGGAGAGAAACTTACGCACAAAGGGTATGATCGCCTGCGCCTCGATATCCAGCTCCCGGCTATCAGCAGATAACCGTTGATGAGAGAGTGAGAGCTGGATGTGGTCGGCCTGCCTATTTATGCCCCACACACAATGCAATCTCATGGTCCTACAATCCCATTGTCCATTGGCCGAAGGAATTCGGCCCTGCATCATAACAAAAGGTCATAGGGTGATTCATACAGGTGGGCTGTGACGATTTCCAACAGCTCAGGTGGGTGGGAAACTGGGTTTCCCGCCGCATACCTGAGTATGTGTAAATAATAGAAATGGACATAAACTTCTTATGTCCATAACTATTCGCACGAGCGATTAATACGCTCCAAACCAACACCGGAATATTACTAATTAAATACTCTTCCGATGGGTACCAAACACTGCTGTATGATTCCTGTCAGACCCTTCGTACAATACAAAGAGGGATTCCTTTAACCAGGGACCTTCTATTTTAACCAAACTTTCAGAATCTATCAAGGGGACCATGATCTACAAACTACATTAATTGTGAACATTTGTAACGAATGAGTCGCACGCTACGACTACATAAACTCTACCGTAAATACGCATACCGCGCCTGCGAGTGCACGCTATTGCGGGTATGCGCCTCCACGGGAGAGCGTACGCACGCGCAGCGCGGACCAGTGTGCGGTGCAAATATGGCAACGTGCATTGAGACATTTTTCTGACTTTGACACTGGCAAGTCTGACGAGTCCTCTCCTGCCTGGGATTCCTCCGATGCATCCTTGAGTGTAACGCCTACTGCTGCTGGCGCTGCTGTTGTTGCTGCTGGGAGTCGATCGTCATCCCAGAGGGGAAGTCGGAAGACCACTTGTACTACTTCCAGTAAGCAATTGACTGTCCAACAGTCCTTTGCGAGGAAGATGAAATATCACAGCAGTCATCCTGTTGCAAAGCGGATAACTGAGGCCTTGACAACTATGTTGGTGTTAGACGTGCGTCCGGTATCCGCCGTTAGTTCACAGGGAACTAGACAATTTCTTGAGGTAGTGTGCCCCCGTTACCAAATACCATCTAGGTTCCACTTCTCTAGGCAGGCGATACCGAGAATGTACACGGACGTCAGAAAAAGACTCACCAGTGTCCTAAAAAATGCAGTTGTACCCAATGTCCACTTAACCACGGACATGTGGACAAGTGGAGCAGGGCAGACTCAGGACTACATGACTGTGACAGCCCACTGGGTAGATGTATTGCCTCCCGCTGCAAGAACAGCAGCGGCGGCACCAGTAGCAGCATCTCGCAAACGCCAACTCGTTCCTAGGCAGGCTACGCTTTGTATCACCGCTTTCCAGAATACGCACACAGCTGAAAACCTCTTACGGCAACTGAGGAAGATCATCGCAGAATGGCTTACCCCAATTGGACTCTCCTGGGGATTTGTGACATCGGACAATGCCAGAAATATTGTGAGTGCATTACATCTGGGCAAATTCCAGCACGTCCCATGTTTTGCACATACCTTGAATTTGGTGGTGCAGAATTATTAAAAAAACGACAGGGGCGTGCAAGAGATGCTGTCGGTGGCCAGAAGAATTGCGGGCCACTTTCGGCGTACAGGCACCGCGTACAGAAGACTGGAGCACCACCAAAAACACCTGAACCTGCCCTGCCATCATCTGAAGCAAGAGGTGGTAACAAGGTGGAATTCAACCCTCTATATGCTTCAGAGGATGGAGGAGCAGCAAAAGGCCATTCAAGCCTATACATCTGGCCATGATATAGGCAAATGAGGTGGAATGCACCTGTCTCAAGCGCAGTGGAGAATGATTTCAATGTTGTGCAAGGTTCTGCAACCTTTTGAACTTGCCACACGTGAAGTCAGTTCAGACACTGCCAGCCTGAGTCAGGTCATTCCCCTCATCAGGCTTTTGCAGAAGAAGCTGGAGGCATTGAAGGAGGAGCTAAAACAGAGCGATTCCGCTAGGCATGTGGGACTTGTGGATGGAGCCCTTCATTCGCTTAACCAGGATTCACGTGTGGTCAATCTGTTGAAATCAGAGCACTACATTTTGGCCACCGTGCTCGATCCTAGATTTAAAACCTACCTTGGATCTCTCTTTACGGCAGACACAAGTCTGCAGAGGTTCAAAGACCTGCTGGTGACAAAATTGTCAAGTCAAGCGGAACGCGACCCGTCAACATCTCCTCCTTCACATTCTCCCGCAACTGGGGGTGCGAGGAAAAGGCTCAGAATTCCGAGCCCACCCACTGGCGGTGATGCCGGGCAGTCTGGAGCGACTGCTGATGCTGACATCTGGTCCGGACTGAAGGACCTGCCAACGATTACTGACAAGTCGTCTACTGTCACTGCATATGATTCTCTCACCATTGAAAGAATGGTGGAGGATTATATGAGTGACCGCATCCAAGTAGGCACGTCAGACAGTCCGTGTGGAGAAGATGATGTTCATTAAAATGAATTATAATCAATTCCTCCATGGAGACATTCACCAGCAGCAATTGCCTCCAGAATGTACACGAGGACCTGAGATGGTGGATTCCAGTGGGGACGAATTAATAATCTGTGAGGAGCGGGATGTACACAGTGAAAGGGGTGATGAATCGGACGATGATGATGAGGTGGACATCTTGCCTCCGTAGAGCCAGTTTGTGCAAGGAGAGATTGATTGCTTCTTTTTTGGTGGGGGCCCAAACCAACCAGTCATTTTAGTCACAGTCGTGTGGCAGACCCTGTCGCTGAAATGATGGGTTCGTTAAAGTGTGCATGTCCTGTTTTTACAACATAAGGGTGGGTGGGAGGGCCCAAGGACAATTCCATCTTGCACCTCTTTTTCTTTAATTTTTCTTTGCGTCATGTGCTGTTTGTGGAGTATTTTTTTGAAGGGCCATCCTGCGTGACACTGCAGTGCCACTCCTAGATGGGCCAGGTGTTTGTGTCGGCCACTAGGGTCGCTTAGCTTACTCACACAGCTACCTCATTGCGCCTCTTTTTTTCTTTGCGTCATGTGCTGTTTGGGGAGTATTTTTTTGAAGGGCCATCCTGCGTGACACTGCAGTGACACTCCTAGATGGGCCAAGTGTTTGTGTCGGCCACTAGGGTCGCTTAACTTAGCCATCCAGCGACCTCGGTGCAAATTTTAGGACTAAAAATAATATTGTGAGGTGTGAGGTGTTCAGAATAGACTGAAAATTAGTGGAAATTATGGTTATTGAGGTTAATAGTACTATGGGATCAAAATGACCCCCAAATTCTATGATTTAAGCTGTTTTTTAGGGTCTTTTGAAAAAAACACCCGAATCCAAAACACACCCGAATCCGACAAAAAAAAATCGGTGAGGTTTTGCCAAAACGCGTCAGAACCCAAAACACGGCCACGGAACCGAACCCAAAGCCAAAACACAAAACCCGAAAAATTTCAGGTGCACATCACTAATAAATACATAAAGTAATGCAGGTACGAGACCCCAGACGGTGACTTCACTGCTCACCATATATATATTATGTTAGGTTTAATGAGTTACATCATTATTGTACAAATGTAAGTTTGATGGAAGTGATATTCCTACAAATAAATGTGATGCCGTATTTCATATCCTTGGCCATGGGTAGCGCTACATGAGGACGGAGGGCCCTGCCCGTGGCTGCTTACACACTGAGGGAAAGGGTGAACAGTTGGCGGGTGTTTGGAGAGAACAGGACCACTCTGTGCCAGTCCCACTCCCTGTGATGTCATGACCCTGTGCCTAGGGGGGGTGTCTGCCGGCTCCATGCTGCTCCACGGGCAGTGATACTGGCTGCAGGGTACCACTTGCAGGTTCCATGGGGCAGTTACTACAGTGCCACACTCAGGGCTACGTGCCGTGGGGGCAATGGCACCGCTTGCATGTCGCTAGCGGTGCCAAGTGACACCGCTTGCATGTCGCTCCTCCCTGGAGGAGATTTAGGAGGGAGCCCTGTGACAATAACGTTATCTTGAGACAGCATTAACAAGGCTTTCCTCTGGTTTCCCGACTCCTGCTCAGCCTTCCCTGCCTGCTGAAGGTTGGACTTCAATCTGGACCCTGTGATCAGCCATGAGTGCCTGATGGACCCACAGACTGATCACTGTGTAAAGAAAAAATAATATTGCTTAGCTGTACCCAGGGACTGGCGGTCGGTGATGTGTTGAAGGCAGCTGGTTTTCGGTTCGTGGCTCTTGCTGTGACTCCCGGTGCAGTAAAGTGACGCTGATCACCGGGAAGGGGAAGGGGATGGATCTCGTGGGGAATTCCTCCGGCAGCACCGCGTGTGGGGACGCAATCTCTGAGATTTGTGGTAAGTGGATTTGCAGGGTCAGAGCGTTTTGGAAAGCTTTGTTCCTGTAAGCGGTAATTGATACATACCTGACGTGTTTAGTTATCGCATTGTGGATTTGGACGTATTTATCACATGCCGTCCGGATCAGAGATGCAGATTGTGTTCTCTTCTGTAGTCATTAATGAGAGCCCTTCCTGTCTCTTCTAATGACATCGCTGAGGCAGGACTGTACCATCCGGCAGCTGCCACTGCGTGAAAGTAAGCCATAGCTCTTTTTATATTTATAAAATGATCCACGCAAGCTGATAAATGGCCGCCTGTCCTGACAGAGACCCGTCGTTACCGACTCAGCCCTCCCGCTTCAGAATAACTCGCTCCTCTACCCATCTCTTCCACACAACCGCTTCCCCACCACAATCTTTCCCCCCACAATCGCCCGCTGCCTGGAAGGCGTCTCCTCATCTCTGATGAAAGCCACTAATCTTCCATTACCATGTATTTTCCTCATTGATAACCCTCGCCGTATCGCAGATCTGAGACCGTGTCTGGAAAGTTGCTGCATCAAATATAAATGAGAAATAAATCGCATTAAAACAGTGGTAAAATAAAATGGCGGAACGGGGAGCGTTATCGAGTTACCGACTGCTTGCAGGCACGGCGCACATGGACCAAGCTCCATTACATCTGACCTAATGCAATAAGATCCCAGTAATAAGGGTGCTAATTGCCTGTTTCACCACAAAACCATCTGAGCTGCGACGCGTTACGTAGAATTCGCAAGAAAACAGTTAATGTCCTATCATTGCAGACTCTGTTATGGAGGAAACACCTTGCCGGGTCACCAGACGCCGTGTCACAAGCCATTACAGGTCTGGAGCCAATCAGATGCTTTTCAACATTTTTGTACATATATAGACAGGCAATTAAGCAATATTGTTACTAATTTAAGTTTAGGCCACTTACCCACTAGCATCCGAATAGGTAGCTCCCTTACCTGCTGGTATTAGTGGTCGTAAATAGGCAGTGGCATGGTGGCATCTATATTATCCTTGAAAAAGGCGGCAGGGCGAAACGCGTTGTCCACCCACTACACTGCATCTGGACTGCTCCTTGTGGACAGACCGCTTTAAATCTGCTTAAACATCGCCCCTGCTTATGTTGAGTCTCTAGTGAGTGTGAACCCCATGCAGACCCCTGGTTGTGCACTGATACCAGACTTTACCGAAGCAAAATCAATATCCCAGCAACAAACAAATCTGCAGCTAGGACTCCTCACCAAGTAGTAAGATGAATACCCTAATTGAACTTTTAACTGGACGTCGGAGCTTAAAACTTTGACTTTATCAGCACTTATTTGCCCCCCCCCCCCCCGTCCTGTATGTTTACATTTATATTATTTGTTGGTTTGTATACCTATGCTATATTATAACCCAAATTATTTTTATATTAACCGTTTATTAGACAAACACCCTAGCTCCTCGTTTGGTCATCATCATTGATGGATGAACCCTTGGACAGCGCTGTGCTACTATATATGATGCAGCAACCCTGAGAAGAGGGACAGTCGTGTAACGTATATCACGGACTCTACGGCGTCTACCCTATACACAGGCTGTCCTATAAAATGGCCATTTCTCTTCCCTCTGTCACCTGATCTATTGCCGCTCTATAAATAATCTGGACGTCCCGCTATAAAGTGACATAGATGATAGATCCAATTTCCAGTGACCGTTCCTGGTTTTTGTCCCTGGAAATGCCCCCAGTTTAGTTACTCTTTGACCAACTGCAAATTTCAATTTTACATTTTATTAAAATTACATTTTGTTTTCTGCATCTGAGATCTAATTCTTACAATCTGTTATTATCATATAGGTTTTATAAGGTAATATTTGTTGTAAGCGTGCGAGCAGGGCCCTCTTACCTCCCAGTCTGGGTTTCTTATGGTTTATTCCCAATTATAAAGACCAACTGAGTATGCTGGAGCTACTGTATATTAGTAACTGTTCAGAAATACATTAGTTGATAGGTGTTTTTATTATGCAAACACAGACTGTATGCTGAAATTAAATTCCCCAACATGATGGGGCTTGTAGTTCTCCAAGTTGTTATGTTTGTACAGAAGGATGCATTGGATCAATAACGAGTGTGGATCATTGGGTTGATCCTAACTAGGTCGACAGTCATTAGGTTGATCACTATTAGTCGACACCTTGAAAATGTTGACACGGTCATAAAGTCAACATGGAAAAAGGTCGACGTGAGTTTTTGTTTTGTTTTTGGTGTCGTTTTCTTCGTAAAGTGACCGGAAACCCCAATTAGTGCACCGTGTCCCCTCGCTTTTCTCGCCATGCTTCGGGCAAGGTGCCTGGCTTCTCTACCGCTGCGCTCGGCTCAGGTTACCGTTCCCAGTCGTAGTCCACGTGGATAGTAAAGAAAGAGAAAGTTTTAAAAAATGTATTCTTTTTTTGAAAACATGTCGACTTTTCATGTGTCGACTTTAGCCATGTCGACATAAAGACCATATAAACTTAATGCATGTCGACCAATAATGGTCGACCTAACGACTGTTGAACTAAGTGAGATCGACTTAAGACCGGATACCATCAATAACACGGAGCCCCTGGAATCTACTGGTGACTATGAGATGGTTTACGCCTATGTGTGTTTTATTTATTTATTTCCAGTTACTTATATAGCGCACACATATACCGCAGCGCTGTACAGAGAATATTTCACCATTCACATCAGTCCCTGCCCCAGTGGAGCTTACACTCTATGGGGGTCATTCCGAGTTGATCGTAGCTGTGCTAAATGTAGCACAGCTACGATCATCTTCCCTGACATGCGGGGGGGGGGGGGGGACGACACCCAGCGCAGGGCTAGTCCGCCTCGCTTGTCAGTCCGGCCGCCCCCCGCACAAATATGCCCCCCGCACAGCGATGCTTTTGTATTTGTGGAGTAACTCCCGGCCAGCGCAGCCCCTGCAGCTGGCCGGGAGTTGATTGTCGCTGCCACTGGCCGCAGCAGCTGCGTGAGACGTCACACAGCCGCCGCGGGCCGCCCCCCCCCCACAACGGTACGGCCACGCCTTGACCGGACCGTGCCCCCTAAACGGCGGCTTAATGCCGCCGTCCAGCCCCCTCCCGCCCATTCTCAGAGGCGATCGCTAGGCAATGACGGTTGCCATGTACCGGCGCACTGCAGCGCTGACGCATGCGCAGTTCCAACCCGATCGCTGCGCTGCGACAAACTGCAGCGAGCAATCGGGTCGGAATGACCCCCTATATTCCTATCACACGCACACATTCATACTAGGGTTAATTTTGTAGGGAGCCAGTGTCCTACCGGTATATTTTTGGATTGTGGGAGGAAACCGGAGCATCCGGAGGAAACGCACGCAAGTACGGGGAGAATATACAAACTCCACACACAGGGCCATGGTGGGAATTGAACCCATGACCTCAGTGCTGTGAGGCAGTAATGCTGTCCATTACACCAGCCGTGCTGCGTGTGTTTCTTATCTCTTAGTTTGAATATTCTGCGTTTCCCCCAGCAATACCAGAAACCAGCGCCGTGACGGTTTTCAGACCGAAGGAAACAACATTTATCTTGGAACGTTTGGTTTGAGGACATTTTCGGAGGTTCCGGAGGCAGGTGAGGAATTTCAATGCACTGAAGTATTACACGTCACATCCAGATCCTTATACACTGAATAGTCTTTATTATCAGTGGTGACGTGAATGATGACAGCTGTGGCATTTTGCACACATATAACTTGATGACATTCCCATAACACACCCACATTGCTTTGTCGCCCGTACAGATGCAGCCAGTGTTATCCCAGAAGTAATACATCTCATTCCTCGCCATCATACCGTGATGGGGCCTAGACATGTTCTCAGAGCTGACTATCTGAACGATCCCTTTCGGATAACTCTTGTTACTTCTGTCTGTATTCCTAGCTGACAAAGGTGAAAATCTTCATTCCAATTTGCTCCACAGTGTATGGGGCAGTCTGGCAGGATGGCATACAGGACGCAGCAGGCAGCTTTGGCAGACAGTCCCACTGCTGAGTCTAATATTAAACCATTGCTGGTGATTCCCATGCTCGGACCTGACGGCACCCTAACAGTTCAGCTTTTTAGGCTTAAACATAAGTAACTCAGTGAGTACCTCAGTCAGATTGATTTATCCAACTGTGCTCAAACAGGGATGTCCGTAAAACCTGGATAGTTAGGGCGCCTTGGCGCCGGAGTTGTAGCTCGTACATTTCATGTGTTGAATGCACAAAAATATATTGTATAAATATATTGGGGATATAGAGGCTTCCTAGTCTTGGGGTCTCCCAGGTGATACTACAGTATAGTAATGACAAGTGTCGGCTGGTCCCAGACACCTCAAGTTGTAAGGAAATTGCACAATATAGGGCGGGTACATACATAGCAGCACATGCCTATTGCTTACCCGGCCTAGCACTGTGGCTATGTAACACACAGCTTTATATTATCTCTGTATAAGAGCAGTCTTCGTATACTGTAACAGTCTCTTCTTCAGTAGGGTTGCGTCTGTCTCTTTATTTTGTCTGCCCTCTGTAATCTTCAGACCCTTTAGAACAGGAGTGGGGAACCTCCGGCCCGTGGGCCGTATAAGGCCTGCAAAGCCGTTTGTTCCGGCCCACCCGCTTGTGTCAGTGAGACACGACGCCGCTCAGTCGTGTCTCAGCTGTCAGGGCAGGGAGGAGAGCGCAGCTACTATGTCCGGCGGAAGGTAAGATCTCAAACCAGCCGCCGGTTCGTGAGCCAATCAGGAGCCGCCGCTGCCGGTCCGCGGCCTCTGATTGGCTCACGAACTGGCGGCTGGTTTGAGGTCCTACACACCGCCGCCCGACATAGCCGTTCTCTCCTCCCTGCACTGACGCCCGAGACACGACGCCGCATGGAGCAGCAGCGGTAAGCAGCACAGTGGGGGGGGGGGGCACTGTGGGGGCATTTGTGGATCTGGCACTGTGGGGGCATTTGCGGATCTGGCACTGTGGGGGAATTTGTATACCTGGCACTGTGGGGGCATTTGTATACCTGGCACTGTGGGGGCATTTGTGGATCTGGCACTGTGGGGGCATTTGCGGATCTGGCACTGTGGGGGAATTTGTATACCTGGCACTGTGGGGGCATTTGTATACCTGGCACTGTGGGGGCATTTGTGGATCTGGCACTGTGGGGGCATTTGCGGATCTGGCACTGTGGGGGAATTTGTATACCTGGCACTGTGGGGGCATTTGTATACCTGGCACTGTGGGGGCATTTGTATACCTGGCACTGTGGGGGGCATTTGTATACCTGGCACTGTGGGGGCATTTGTATACCTGGCACTGTGGGGGCAATTGCGGATCTGGCACTGTGGGGGCAATTGTGTATCTGGCACTGCACTATTGGGGGCATATGTGTATCACGTCCCATTTTAATTGGCCACACCCATTTCACACAATACCTCTAAGGGGCAGACCTACTGGGGGGCAGGGTAATTTTTTAAGTTGATAATTTTTGTATGGCCCCCGAAGGATTTTATAAATATCCAAATGGCCCTTGGTAGAAAAAAAGGTTCCCCACCCCTGCTTTAGAAGGAGCGAATCAAGAAGAAGGAGGCCCAAGTGCAGTCTCCATCTGGGTCCCCTCCTGTCTAGACAGCAGCGCTGCAGACTGTGGTCACTAGGGTCATTAGGGGAAACCTAGCGCTGTCCCAGAGTCTAGTGTGCATGTGCAGGTCTCTAGGGGAAAGTGGTGCGGCTGCCATTTTCCCAGTGATTTCCTTGTTGCACATGTGCAAAACGCCGGGAAAATGGTCGTCGCGACTTTTCCCTGGTGATTTCTGCAGCGCTGCTGCTACTGCCACGGGACTCTGGAGGTTAACTATTGAAAAAAATGTGTGCATGGTGTGCGGTGTGGAACCTCCTAGACCCCGGGGGCCAATGTGGACCACACACACTGCAACTATTATAACTACGCCAGTGCCCTTTACATCTAACACTATGAATTCAGGCAATGTCCCCAAGAAGTCCTACTCTGCCATTATCATTAGACTATGCCCCACCTTTATCACTACACCGTGCCTCCAAGGTCTTACTATGTCTTCATCATTACACCGTGCCTCCAAGCAGTGGCGTCATGAGGGGGGTGCGGGGGGTGCGGCCCGCACCCGGGTGTCACCCTTCCATGGGGTGACACCAAATAGAGCCGCACACTCAAACTTGCACCCCCTCCTCTGCGGCATCAAGCTCCCCTGCAATCACGCCTGCACCACCGCCGGCTCCATGAGCCAGCTACGCACCCGCCCGCGGCCGGGACTGACAGTCAGATAGGGACACAGCCAAGCGGCGTACACAGCGGCTCTTGCTTGTCCAGCGCTGCGTGCTAGGAGCGCAGCGTCGTAGCAGGAAGGAAGAGCCGCTGCTTCAGTACTTCCTCCTGCTACGTGAATGTTGTCCTGGAGTGCAAGGTGAGTTAGAGTGACAAGTTAAGGATGGGGGGATGCAGGCTGAGGGAGACAGAATGGGGGGGGGGGGGAGGGGAGAATGCAAGCTGAGAGATACAGAATGGTGGTGGAGGGGATGAATGCAGGCTGAGAGACACAGAATGAAGAGGGGGTACTGCGCAGGCTGAGAGACACAGAATGAAGAGGGGGTACTGCGCAGGCTGAGAGACACAGAATGAAGGGGAGGTACTACGCACGCTGAGAGACAGAATGAAGAGGGGGTACTATGCACGCTGAGAGACACAGAATGAAGGGGGGGTACTACGCACGCTGAGAGACACAGAATGAAGAGGGGGTACTGCGCAGGCTGAGAGACACAGAATGAAGAGGGGGTACTATGCACGCTGAGAGACACAGAATGAAGAGGGGGTACTGCGCAGGCTGAGAGACACAGAATGAAGAGGGGGTACTGCGCAGGCTGAGAGACACAGAATGAAGAGGGGGTACTACGCACGCTGAGAGACACAGAATGAAGGGGGGGACTACGCACGCTGAGAGACACAGAATGAAGAGGGGGACTACACAGGCTGAGAGACACAGAATGAAGGGGGGGTACTACGCACGCTGAGAGACACAGAATAAAGAGGGGGACTACACAGACTGAGAGACAAAGAATGAAGGGGGGGTACTACGCACGCTGAGAGACACAGAATGAAGAGGGGGACTACACAGGCTGAGAGACACAGAATGAAGAGGGGGTACTACGCACGCTGAGAGACACAGAATGAAGGGGGGGTACTACGCACACTGAGAGACACAGAATGAAGGGGGGACTACGCACGCTGAGAGACACAGAATGAAGGGGGGGACTACACAGGCTGAGAGACACAGAATGAAGGGGGGGTACTACGCACGCTGAGAGACACAGAATGAAGAGGGGGACTACACAAGCTGAGAGACACAGAATGAAGAGGGGGACTACACAGGCTGAGAGACACAGAATGAAGAGGGGGTACTGCGCAGGCTGAGAGACACAGAATGAAGGGGGGGTACTACGCACGCTGAGAGACACAGAATGAAGGGGGGGTACTACGCAGGCTGAGAGACACAGAATGAAGGGGGGGGGGTACTACGCAGGCTGAGAGACACAGAATGAAGGGGGGGACTACGCACGCTGAGAGACACAGAATGAAGAGGGGGAC
Organism: Pseudophryne corroboree; assembly: GCF_028390025.1. NCBI lineage: Eukaryota > Metazoa > Chordata > Amphibia > Anura > Myobatrachidae > Pseudophryne > Pseudophryne corroboree. The sequence continues at coordinate 12,710,698 of NC_086453.1, read as the reverse complement.
TACACAGGCTGAGAGACACAGAATGAAGAGGGGGTACTGCGCAGGCTGAGAGACACAGAATGAAGGGGGGGTACTACGCACGCTGAGAGACACAGAATGAAGAGGGGGACTACACAGGCTGAGAGACACAGAATGAAGAGGGTGACTACACAGGCTGAGAGACACAGAATGAAGAGGGGGTACTACGCACACTGAGAGACACAGAATGAAGGGGGGGTACTACGCACGCTGAGAGACACAGAATGAAGGGGGGTACTGCGCAGGCTGAGAGACACAGAATGAAGAGGGGGTACTACGCACGCTGAGAGACACAGAATGAAGGGGGGGTACTACGCACGCTGAGAGACACATAATGAAGCGGGGGTACTACGCACGCTGAGAGACACAGAATGAAGGGGGGGTACTACGCACGCTGAGAGACACAGAATGAAGAGGGGGTACTGCGCAGGCTGAGAGACACAGAATGAAGAGGGGGTACTACGCACGCTGAGAGACACAGAATGAAGGGGGGGTACTACGCACGCTGAGAGACACAGAATGAAGGGGGGGTACTACGCACGCTGAGAGACACAGAATGAAGAGGGGGACTACACACGCTGAGAGACACAGAATGAAGGGGGGGTACTACGCACGCTTAGAGACACAGAATGAAGAGGGGGACTACACAGGCTGAGAGACACAGAATGAAGGGGGGGTACTACGCACGCTGAGAGACACAGAATGAAGAGGGGGACTACACAGGCTGAGAGACACAGAATGAAGGGGGGGTACTACGCACACTGAGAGACACAGAATGAAGAGGGGGACTACACAGGCTTAGAGACACAGAATGAAGAGGGGGACTACACAGGCTGAGAGACACAGAATGAAGAGGGGGTACTGCGCAGGCTGAGAGACACAGAATGAAGGGGGGGTACTACGCACGCTGAGAGACACAGAATGAAGAGGGGGACTACACAGGCTGAGAGACACAGAATGAAGAGGGGGTACTGCGCAGGCTGAGAGACACAGAATGAAGGGGGGGTACTACGCACGCTGAGAGACACAGAATGAAGGGGGGGTACTACGCAGGCTGAGAGACACAGAATGAAGGGGGGGGGGGGTACTACGCAGGCTGAGAGACACAGAATGAAGGGGGGGACTACGCACGCTGAGAGACACAGAATGAAGAGGGGGACTACACAGGCTGAGAGACACAGAATGAAGAGGGGGTACTGCGCAGGCTGAGACACACAGAATGAAGGGGGGGGTACTACGCACGCTGAGAGACACAGAATGAAGAGGGGGACTACACAGGCTGAGAGACACAGAATGAAGAGGGGGACTACACAGGCTGAGAGACACAGAATGAAGAGGGGGTACTACGCACGCTGAGAGACACAGAATGAAGGGGGGGTACTACGCACGCTGAGAGACACAGAATGAAGGGGGGGTACTGCGCAGGCTGAGAGACACAGAATGAAGAGGGGGTACTACGCACGCTGAGAGACACAGAATGAAGGGGGGGTACTACGCACGCTGAGAGACACAGAATGAAGGGGGGGTACTACGCACGCTGAGAGACACAGAATGAAGGGGGGGTACTACGCACGCTGAGAGACACAGAATGAAGAGGGGGTACTGCGCAGGCTGAGAGACACAGAATGAAGAGGGGGTACTACGCACGCTGAGAGACACAGAATGAACGGGGGGTACTACGCACGCTGAGAGACACAGAATGAAGGGGGGGTACTACGCACGCTGAGAGACACAGAATGAAGAGGGGGACTACACACGCTGAGAGACACAGAATGAAGAGGGGGACTACACAGGCTTAGAGACACAGAATGAAGAGGGGGACTACACAGGCTGAGAGACACAGAATGAAGAGGGGGTACTGCGCAGGCTGAGAGACACAGAATGAAGGGGGGGTACTACGCACGCTGAGAGACACAGAATGAAGAGGGGGACTACACAGGCTGAGAGACACAGAATGAAGAGGGGGACTACACAGGCTGAGAGACACAGAATGAAGAGGGGGTACTACGCACGCTGAGAGACACAGAATGAAGGGGGGGTACTACGCACGCTGAGAGACACAGAATGAAGGGGGGGTACTACGCACGCTGAGAGACACAGAATGAAGAGGGGGTACTGCGCAGGCTGAGAGACACAGAATGAAGAGGGGGTACTACGCACGCTGAGAGACACAGAATGAAGGGGGGGTACTACGCACGCTGAGAGACACAGAATGAAGGGGGGGTACTACGCACGCTGAGAGACACAGAATGAATAGGGGGACTACACACGCTGAGAGACACAGAATGAAGGGGGGGTACTACGCACGCTGAGAGACACAGAATGAAGAGGGGGACTACACAGGCTGAGAGACACAGAATGAAGGGGGGGTACTACGCACGCTGAGAGACACAGAATGAAGAGGGGGACTACACAGGCTGAGAGACACAGAATGAAGAGGGGGACTACACAGGCTGAGAGACACAGAATGAAGAGGGGGTACTACGCAGCTGAGAGACACAGAATGAAGAGGGGGACTACACAGGCTGAGAGACACAGAATGAAGGGGGGATACTACGCACGCTGAGAGACACAGAATGAAGAGGGGGACTACACAGGCTGAGAGACACAGAATGAAGGGGGGGTACTGCGCAGGCTGAGAGACACAGAATGAAGAGGGGGACTACACAGGCTGAGAGACACAGAATGAAGAGGGGGACTACACAGGCTGAGAGACACAAAATGCAGGGGGGGACTACACAGGCTGAGAGACACAGAATGAAGAGGGGGTACTACGCAGCTGAGAGACACAGAATGAAGAGGGGGACTACACAGGCTGAGAGACACAGAATGAAGGGGGGGTACTACGCACGCTGAGAGACACAGAATGAAGAGGGGGACTACACAGGCTGAGAGACACAGAATGAAGGGGGGGTACTACGCACGCTGAGAGACACAGAATGAAGAGGAGGACTACACAGGCTGAGAGACACAGAATGAAGGGGGGGTACTACGCACGCTGAGAGACACAGAATGAAGAGGGGGACTACACAGGCTGAGAGACACAGAATGAAGAGGGGGTACTACGCATGCTGAGAGACACAGAATGAAGAGGGGGACTACGCACGCTGAGAGACACAGAATGAAGAGGGGGTACTACGCACGCTGAGAGACACAGAATGAAGGGGGGGACTACACAGGCTGAGAGACGCAGAATGAAGGGGGGGGGGGTACTACGCAGGCTGAGAGACACAGAATGAAGGGGGGGACTACACACGCTGAGAGACAGAATGAAGGGGGGTACTACGCACTCTGAGAGACACAGAATGAAGGGGGGGACTACGCAGGCTGAGAGACACAGAATGAAGGGGGGGTACTACGCACTCTGAGAGATACAGAATGAAGAGGGGGACTACGCAGGTTGAGAGACACAGAATGAAGAGGGGGTACTACGCACGCTGAGAGACACAGAATGAAGAGGGGGACTACACAGGCTGAGAGACACAGAATGAAGAGGGGGTACTGCACAGGCTGAGAGACACAGAATGAAGAGGGGGTACTACGCATGCTGAGAGACACAGAATGAAGAGGGGGACTACGCACGCTGAGAGACACAGAATGAAGAGGGGGTACTACGCACGCTGAGAGACACAGAATGAAGGGGGGGACTACACAGGCTGAGAGACACAGAATGAAGGGGGGGGGTACTACGCACGCTGAGAGACACAGAATGAAGGGGGGGACTACACACGCTGAGAGACAGAATGAAGGGGGGTACTACGCACTCTGAGAGACACAGAATGAAGGGGGGGACTACGCAGGCTGAGAGACACAGAATGAAGGGGGGGGACTACGCACTCTGAGAGATACAGAATGAAGAGGGGGACTACGCAGGCTGAGAGACACAGAATGAAGAGGGGGTACTACGCACGCTGAGAGACACAGAATGAAGAGGGGGTACTACGCAGGCTGAGAGACACAGAATGAAGGGGGTGACTACGCAGGCTGAGAGACACAGAATGAAGAGGGGGTACTACGCACGCTGAGAGACACAGAATAAAGAGGGGGTACTATGCAGGCTGAAAGACACAGAATGAAGGGGGTGACTACGCAGGCTGAGAGACACAGAATGAAGGGGGTGACTACGCAGGCTGAGAGACACAGAATGAAGGGGGGGTACTACGCACGCTGAGAGACACAGAATGAAGGGGGTGACTACGCATGCTGAGAGACACAGAATGAAGGTGGGGGACGCAGGCTGAGAGACACAGAATGAAGGTGGGGGACGCAGGCTTAGAGACACAGAATGAAGGTGGGGGACGCAGGCTTAGGGACACAGAATAAAGGGGGGGACTACGCAGGCTGAGAGACACAGAATGAAGGTGGAGGACGCAGGCTGAGAGACACAGAATGAAGGGGTGACTACGCAGGATGAGAGACACAGAATGAAGGTGGGGGACGCAGGCTGAGAGACACAGAATGAAGGTGGGGGACGCAGGCTGAGAGACACAGAATGAAGGGGGGGACTACGCAGGCTGAGAGACACAGAATGAAGGTGGGGGACGCAGGCTGAGAGACACAGAATGAAGGTGGGGGACGCAGGCTTAGAGACACAGAATGAAGGTGGGGGACGCAGGCTTAGAGACACAGAATGAAGGTGGGGGACGCAGGCTTAGAGACATAGAATAAAGGGGGAGGACACAGGCTGAGAGATACAGAATGAAGGAGGGGGGGAACGCAGGCTGAGAGACACAGAATAAAGGGGGGGACTACGCAGGCTCAGAGACACAGAATGAATGATTGGGGGAACGAAGGCTAAGAGACGCTAGGGGGAGATGACGGTGTGGCTGAGAGTATCAAAGGGGAGAAGACGGTGTGGCTGAGAGATGCAGGGTGGATATAATGGTGTGGCTAGGAGACGCAGGGGGGAAGATAATGGTGTAACTGAGAGACACAGGGGGTAGAAGGTGACACAGCTGGCATGAATCTGGTTGAACCTCTGTTGTGTGACGATGACATTGGTTATATTCCTCCACAAACAGGCATCTTCCAGACCATGTGATTTCCTACATGAAAAGTGAATACTGACTAAAGACTGACCAGGGAGGATACGTATCTTCAGAGGTTCCCCATTCCTCAGAGAAACCACCATAAAGGTAAGGTGCATATGGAATGTTAATTAATGTTCCCAGAGTGACGAGAAATGGGGGCGTAATTTTCACTGGCAATGCCCCTTTGTGGCACATGGCCACGCCCACGCCCATTTTTTCGATGCGCGCCTGTGGCGCGCATGCACAGCCCCACTAAGCCGTTTTTTCTACTTGTACTACTGGGGGGAAGCAATGCCCATGATACCTGTAGTTATTGCAGTAATGTTCAGGCCGCTAGCGGGTCCCTGCATATACACACACCTGTGACTATTAGCATTTCAATGGATTTTGGGCCTAATTCAGACCTGATCGCAAAAGGAAAATATGTCTCTGATGGGCAAAACCATGATGCACTGCAGGTGGGGTAGATATAACATGTGCAAAGAGAGTTAGATTTGAGTGGGTTATATTGTTTCTGTGCAGGGTAAACACTGGCTACTTTATTTTTACACTGCAGTTTAGATTTCAGTTTGAACACACCAAACCCAAATCTAACTCTCTCTGCACATGTTACCTCTGCACCACCTGCACTGCACATGGTTTTGCCCAGAAGAGTAAATATTTGCTGTTGCGATCAGGTTTGAATTAGGCCCTTTGTTATCTGTGGGAAGCTACAGCATGCTGCGATGTGGCAGCACCAGGATAATCTGTCTCCTGCAGCAAGCGTATAACAGGACACATCTGTAAGTGGGGACCTGCAAATACATATGCATACCTGAAGGTGGCCATACATCAGAAAGATGAATCGCATGTGATCATCGCATGCGATTTCCCTTGAACTCCCCAGAAGCTCCACGGCAGTCCTGGACTCACGATATCAAGTGCTCTAAAACTAGTACAAAAACATTACTAAGGGTTCCGCGTGGTGTGATACGGAAGGAGGTCCATGGGGGGTGACACCATGAGTTACCATACCGGGTGACACCAACCCTAGTGACGCCTCTGCCTCCAAGGTCTTACTATGTCTTCATCATTACACCGTGCCTCCAAGGTCTTACTACCCCTTCATCTCTACACCGTGCCTCCAAGGTCTTACTACCCCTTCATCTCTACACCGTGCCTCCAAGGTCTTACTACCCCTTCATCATTACACCGTGCCTCCAAGGTCTTACTACCCCTTCATCATTACACCGTGCCTCCAAGGTCTTACTACCACTTCATCATTACACCGTGCCTCCAAGGTCTTACTACCCCTTCATCACTACACCGTGCCTCCAAGGTCTTACTACCCCTTCATCACTACACCGTGCCTCCAAGGTCTTACTACCCCTTCATCATTACACCGTGCCTCCAAGGTCTTACTACCCCTTCATCATTACACCGTGCCTCCAAGGTCTTACTATGTCTTCATCATTACACCGTGCCTCCAAGGTCTTACTACCCCTTCATCACTACACCGTGCCTCCAAGGTCTTACTAGCACTTCATCATTACACCGTGCCTCCAAGGTCTTACTACCCCTTCATCATTACACCGTGCCTCCAAGGTCTTACTATGTCTTCATCATTACACCGTGCCTCCAAGGTCTTACTACCCCTTCATCACTACACCGTGCCTCCAAGGTCTTACTATGTCTTCATCATTACACCGTGCCTCCAAGGTCTTACTATGTCTTCATCATTACACCGTGCCTTTAAGGTCTTACTACCCCTTCATCACTACACCGTGCCTCCAAGGTCTTACTACCCCTTCATCATTACACCGTGCCTCCAAGGTCTTACTACCCCTTCATCATTACACCGTGCCTCCAAGGTCTTACTACCACTTCATCATTACACCGTGCCTCCAAGGTCTTACTACCCCTTCATCACTACACCGTGCCTCCAAGGTCTTACTACCCCTTCATCATTACACCGTGCCTCCAAGGTCTTACTACCCCTTCATCATTACACCGTGCCTCCAAGGTCTTACTATGTCTTCATCATTACACCGTGCCTCCAAGGTCTTACTATGTCTTCATCATTACACCGTGCCTCCAAGGTCTTACTACCCCTTCATCTCTACACCGTGCCTCCAAGGTCTTACTACCCCTTCATCATTACACCGTGCCTCCAAGGTCTTACTACCCCTTCATCATTACACCGTGCCTCCAAGGTCTTACTACCACTTCATCATTACACCGTGCCTCCAAGGTCTTACTACCCCTTCACTACACCGTGCCTCCAAGGTCTTACTACCCCTTCATCACTACACCGTGCCTTCAAGGTCTTACTACCCCTTCATCATTACACCGTGCCTCCAAGGTCTTACTACCCCTTCATCATTACACCGTGCCTCCAAGGTCTTACTATGTCTTCATCATTACACCGTGCCTCCAAGGTCTTACTACCCCTTCATCACTACACCGTGCCTCCAAGGTCTTACTAGCCCTTCATCATTACACCGTGCCTCCAAGGTCTTACTACCCCTTCATCATTACACCGTGCCTCCAAGGTCTTACTATGTCTTCATCATTACACCGTGCCTCCAAGGTCTTACTACCCCTTCATCACTACACCGTGCCTCCAAGGTCTTACTACCCCTTCATCATTACACCGTGCCTCCAAGGTCTTACTATGTCTTCATCATTACACCGTGCCTCCAAGGTCTTACTATGTCTTCATCATTACACAGTGCCTCCAAGGTCTTACTACCCCTTCATCATTACACCGTGCCTCCAAGGTCTTACTACCCCTTCATCATTACACCGTGCCTCCAAGGTCTTACTACCACTTCATCATTACACCGTGCCTCCAAGGTCTTACTACCCCTTCATCACTACACCGTGCCTCCAAGGTCTTACTACCCCTTCATCATTACACCATGCCTCCAAGGTCTTACTACCCCTTCATCATTACACCGTGCCTCCAAGGTCTTACTACCACTTAATCATTACACTGTGCCTCCAAGTTCTTACTACCCCTTCATCACTACACCGTGCCTCCAAGGTCTTACTAGCCCTTCATCATTACACCGTGCCTCCAAGGTCTTACTATGTCTTCATCATTACACCGTGCCTCCAAGGTCTTACTATGTCTTCATCATTACACCGTGCCTCCAAGGTCTTACTATGTCTTCATCATTACACCGTGCCTCCAAGGTTTTACTACCCCTTCATCATTACACCGTGCCTCCAAGGTCTTACTACCCCTTCATCATTACACCGTGCCTCCAAGGTCTTACTACCCCTTCATCATTACACCGTGCCTCCAAGGTCTTACTATGTCTTCATCATTACAACGTGCCTCCAAGGTCTTACTACCCCTTCATCATTACACCGTACCTCCAAGGTCTTACTATGTCTTCATCATTACAACGTGCCTCCAAGGTCTTACTACCCCTTCATCATTACACCGTGCCTCCAAGGTCTTACTATGTCTTCATCATTACACCGTGCCTCCAAGGTCTTACTACCCCTTCATCATTACACCGTGCCTCCAAGGTCTTACTACCCCTTCATCATTACACCGTGCCTCCAAGGTCTTACTATGTCTTCATCATTACACCGTGCCTCCAAGGTCTTACTACCCCTTTATCATTACACTGTGGCTCCAAGGTCTTACTACCCCTTCATCATTACACCGTGCCTCCAAGGTCTTATTACCCCTTTATCATTACACCGTGCCTCCAAGGTCTTACTATGTCTTCATCATTACACCGTGCCTCCAAGGTCTTACTGCCCCTTTATCATTACACCGTGCCTCCAAGGTCTTACTTCCTCTTTGTCATTACACCGTGCCTCCAAGGTCTTACTGCCCCTTTATCATTACACCAAGTCTCCAAGGTCTTACTACCCCTTTATCATTACACCGTGCCTCCAAGGTCTTACTACCCCTTTATCATTACACCGTGCCTCCATGGTCTTACTACCCCTTCATCATTACACCGTTCCTCCAATGTCTTACTACTCCTTTATCATTACACCATGCCTCCAAGGTCTTTCTACCCCTTCATCATTACACCGTGCCTCCAAAGTCTTACTACCCCTTCATCATTACACCATACCTCCAAGGTCTTTCTACCCATTTATCATTACACCGTGCCTCCATGGTCTTTCTACCCCTTCATCATTACACCGTGCCTCCAAAGTCTTACTACCCCTTCATCATTACACCGTGCCTCCATGGTCTTTCTACCCATTTATCATTACACCGTGCCTCCATGGTCTTTCTACCCCTTCATCATTACACCGTGCCTCCAAGGTATTACTATGCCTTCATCATTACACAGTGCCTCCAAGGTCTTACTATGCCTTCATCATTACACCGTGCCTCCAAGGTCTTACTACTCCTTTATCATTACACCGTGCCTCCAAGGTCTTATTATGCCTTCATCATTACACCGTGCCTCCAAAGTCTTACTATGCCTTCATCATTACACCGTGCCTCCAAGGTCTTACTACCCCTTTATCATTACACCGTGCCTCCAAGGTCTTACTTTGCCTTTATCATTACACCGTGCCTCCATAGTCTTACTACCCCTTTATCATTACACCGTGGCTCTAAGGTCTTACTTCCCCTTTATCATTACACTGTGCCTCCATGGTCTTACACCCCTTTATCATTACACCGTGCCTCCAAGGTCTTACTTCCCCTTTGTCATTACACCGTGCCTCCAAGGTCTTACTGCCCCTTTATCATTACACCGAGCCTCCAAAGTCTTACTTCCCCTTTGTCATTACACCGTGCCTCCAAGGTCTTACTACCCCTTTATCATTACACCGAGCCTCCAAGGTCTTACTACCCCTTTATCATTACACCGTGGCTCTAAGGTCTTACTTCCCCTTTATCATTACACTGTGCCTCCATGATCTTACACCCCTTTATCATTACACCGTGCCTCCAAGGTCTTACTTCCCCTTCATCAATACACCGTGCCTCCAAGGTCTTACTATGTCTTCATCATTACACCGTGCCTCCAAGGTCTTACTACCCCTTCATCACTACACCGTGCCTCCAAGGTCTTACTACCCCTTCATCATTACACCGTGCCTCCAAGGTCTTACTACCCCTTCATCATTACACCGTGCCTCCAAGGTCTTACTATGTCTTCATCATTACACCGTGCCTCCAAGGTCTTACTATGTCTTCATCATTACACCGTGCCTCCAAGGTCTTACTACCCCTTCATCACTACACCGTGCCTCCAAGGTCTTACTAGCCCTTCATCATTACACCGTGCCTCCAAGGTCTTACTACCCCTTCATCATTACACCGTGCCTCCAAGGTCTTACTATGTCTTCATCATTACACCGTGCCTCCAAGGTCTTACTACCCCTTCATCACTACACCGTGCCTCCAAGGTCTTACTACCCCTTCATCATTACACCGTGCCTCCAAGGTCTTACTATGTCTTCATCATTACACCGTGCCTCCAAGGTCTTACTATGTCTTCATCATTACACCGTGCCTCCAAGGTCTTACTACCCCTTCATCACTACACCGTGCCTCCAAGGTCTTACTACCCCTTCATCATTACACCGTGCCTCCAAGGTCTTACTACCCCTTCATCATTACACCGTGCCTCCAAGGTCTTACTACCACTTCATCATTACACCGTGCCTCCAAGGTCTTACTACCACTTCATCATTACACCGTGCCTCCAAGGTCTTACTACCTCTTCATCACTACACCGTGCCTCCAAGGTCTTACTACCCCTTCATCATTACACCATGCCTCCAAGGTCTTACTACCCCTTCATCATTACACCGTGCCTCCAAGGTCTTACTAGCCCTTCATCATTACACCGTGCCTCCAAGGTCTTACTATGTCTTCATCATTACACCGTGCCTCCAAGGTCTTACTATGTCTTCATCATTACACCGTGCCTCCAAGGTCTTACTATGTCTTCATCATTACTCCGTGCCTCCAAGGTTTTACTACCCCTTCATCATTACACCGTGCCTCCAAGGTCTTACTACCCCTTCATCATTACACCGTGCCTCCAAGGTCTTACTACCCCTTCATCATTACACCGTGCCTCCAAGGTCTTACTATGTCTTCATCATTACACCGTGCCTCCAAGGTCTTACTATGTCTTCATCATTACAACGTGCCTCCAAGGTCTTACTACCCCTTCATCATTACACCGTGCCTCCAAGGTCTTACTATGTCTTCATCATTACAACGTGCCTCCAAGGTCTTACTACCCCTTCATCATTACACTGTGCCTCCAAGGTCTTACTATGTCTTCATCATTACACCGTGCCTCCAAGGTCTTACTACCCCTTCATCATTACACCGTGCCTCCAAGGTCTTACTATGTCTTCATCATTACACCGTGCCTCCAAGGTCTTACTACCCCTTCATCATTACACCGTGCCTCCAAGGTCTTACTACCCCTTCATCATTACACCGTGCCTCCAAGGTCTTACTATGTCTTCATCATTACACCGTGCCTCCAAGGTCTTACTACCCCTTTATCATTACACTGTGGCTCCAAGGTCTTACTACCCCTTCATCATTACACCGTGCCTCCAAGGTCTTATTACCCCTTTATCATTACACCGTGCCTCCAAGGTCTTACTGCCCCTTTATCATTACACCGAGCCTCCAAGGTCTTACTTCCTCTTTGTCATTACACTGTGCCTCCAAGGTCTTACTGCCCCTTTATCATTACACCATGCCTCCAAGGTCTTACTACCCCTTCATCATTACACCGTGCCTCCAAGGTCTTACTACCACTTCATCATTACACTGTGCCTCCAAGGTCTTACTACCCCTTCATCACTACACCGTGCCTCCAAGGTCTTACTAGCCCTTCATCATTACACCGTGCCTCCAAGGTCTTACTATGTCTTCATCATTACACCGTGCCTCCAAGGTCTTACTATGTCTTCATCATTACACCGTGCCTCCAAGGTCTTACTATGTCTTCATCATTACTCCGTGCCTCCAAGGTTTTACTACCCCTTCATCATTACACCGTGCCTCCAAGGTCTTACTACCCCTTCATCATTACACCGTGCCTCCAAGGTCTTACTACCCCTTCATCATTACACCGTGCCTCCAAGGTCTTACTATGTCTTCATCATTACACCGTGCCTCCAAGGTCTTACTATGTCTTCATCATTACAACGTGCCTCCAAGGTCTTACTACCCCTTCATCATTACACCGTGCCTCCAAGGTCTTACTATGTCTTCATCATTACAACGTGCCTCCAAGGTCTTACTACCCCTTCATCATTACACTGTGCCTCCAAGGTCTTACTATGTCTTCATCATTACACCGTGCCTCCAAGGTCTTACTACCCCTTCATCATTACACCGTGCCTCCAAGGTCTTACTATGTCTTCATCATTACACCGTGCCTCCAAGGTCTTACTACCCCTTCATCATTACACCGTGCCTCCAAGGTCTTACTACCCCTTCATCATTACACCGTGCCTCCAAGGTCTTACTATGTCTTCATCATTACACCGTGCCTCCAAGGTCTTACTACCCCTTTATCATTACACTGTGGCTCCAAGGTCTTACTACCCCTTCATCATTACACCGTGCCTCCAAGGTCTTATTACCCCTTTATCATTACACCGTGCCTCCAAGGTCTTACTGCCCCTTTATCATTACACCGAGCCTCCAAGGTCTTACTTCCTCTTTGTCATTACACTGTGCCTCCAAGGTCTTACTGCCCCTTTATCATTACACCGAGTCTCCAAGGTCTTACTACCCCTTTATCATTACACCGTGCCTCCAAGGTCTTACTACCCCTTTATCATTACACCGTGCCTCCATGGTCTTACTACCCCTTCATCATTACACCGTTCCTCCAATGTCTTACTACTCCTTTATCATTACACCATGCCTCCAAGGTCTTTCTACCCCTTCATCATTACACCGTGCCTCCATGGTCTTTCTACCCCTTCATCATTACACCGTGCCTCCAAGGTCTTACTATGCCTTCATCATTACACAGTGCCTCCAAGGTCTTACTATGCCTTCATCATTACACCGTGCCTCCAAGGTCTTACTACTCCTTTATCATTACACCGTGCCTCCAAGGTCTTATTATGCCTTCATCATTACACCGTGCCTCCAAAGTCTTACTATGCCTTCATCATTACACCGTGCCTCCAAGGTCTTACTACCCCTTTATCATTACACCGTGCCTCCAAGGTCTTACTTTGCCTTTATCATTACACCGTGCCTCCATAGTCTTACTACCCCTTTATCATTACACCGTGGCTCTAAGGTCTTACTTCCCCTTTATCATTACACTGTGCCTCCATGGTCTTACACCCCTTTATCATTACACCGTGCCTCCAAGGTCTTACTTCCCCTTTGTCATTACACCGTGCCTCCAAGGTCTTACTGCCCCTTTATCATTACACCGAGCCTCCAAGGTCTTACTTCCCCTTTGTCATTACACCGTGCCTCCAAGGTCTTACTACCCCTTTATCATTACACCGAGCCTCCAAGGTCTTACTACCCCTTTATCATTACACCGTGGCTCTAAGGTCTTACTTCCCCTTTATCATTACACTGTGCCTCCATGGTCTTACACCCCTTTATCATTACACCGTGCCTCCAAGGTCTTACTTCCCCTTTGTAATTACACCGTGCCTCCAAGGTCTTACTGCCCCTTTATCATTACACCGAGCCTCCAAGGTTTTACTTCCCCTTTGTCATTACACCGTGCCTCCAAGGTCTTACTGCTTCTTTATCATTACACCGAGCCTCCAAGGTCTTACTACCCCTTTATCATTACACCGTGCCTCCAAGGTCTTACTGCCCCTTTATCATTACACCGTGCCTCCAAGGTCTTACTACTCCTTTATCATTACACCGTGCCTCCAAGGTCTTACTGCCCCTTTATCATTACACCGAGCCTCCAAGGTTTTACTTCCCCTTTGTCATTACACCGTGCCTCCAAGGTCTTACTGCTTCTTTATCATTACACCGAGCCTCCAAGGTCTTACTTCCCCTTTATCATTACACCGTGCCTCCAAGGTCTTACTTCCCCTTTATCATTACACCGTGCCTCCAAGGTCTTACTTCCCCTTTATCATTACACCGTGCCTCCAAGGTCTTACTTCCCCTTTATCATTACACCGTGCCTCCAAGGTCTTGCTTCCCCTTTATCATTACACCATTCCTCCAAGGTCTTACTACCCCTTTACCATTACACCGTGGCTCCAAGGTCTTTCTACACCTTTATCATTACACCATGCCTCGAAGGTCTTACTAAGCCTTTATCATTACACCGTGCCTCCAAGGTCCTACTACCCCATTATCATTACACTGTGCTTCCGATTTTCTTTCTACACCTTTTTCATTAGATCATGCCTTCAAGGAGCCATATACCACCTTTATCATTAGACCAAGGAGCCATCCTCTGCCTTCATCGTTAGACTATAATCTCAAGTAGCCATACTCCACCTTTATCACAGGTCCATGCCTCCGAGGAGCCTTATACCACCTTTATCATTAGACCATAATCTCGAGGAGCCCCATACCTCTTTTATCATTAGACCATGCCTCCAAAGAGCCATACACCTCCTTTATCATTAGAACATGTCTCCAAGGAGCCATATACCACCTTTATCATTACAACTGTAACCTCAAGGAGCCATAAACCTCCTTTATCACTAGACAGTGCCTCCAAGGAGCCATACACCTCCTTTATCACTAGACCATGCCTCCAAAGAGCCATATACCACCTTTATGATTTGACCATGCCTCCAAGGAGCCATATAGCAGCTTTATCATTAGACCGTAACCTCACGGCGCCATACACCTCCTTTATCACTAGACCATGCCTCCAGGGAGAATATACCACCTTTATGATTAGACCATGCCTCCAAGGAGCCATATACCACCTTTATCATTAGACCATGCCTCCAAAGAGCCATACACCTCCTTTATCATTAGACCATGACCCTGTATTGAAAGTGAATGATCACATGTGAATAATACAGCCAGGAGCACTTTGGAAGCAGATACATAATTCTGACCAGGAGATATAGACAATGGCTCTCACATAATATAATTATAGCAGCTATGTCAAGTAAGAGAGAGTTGAACAAAAATTCTTTGAAGCATCTTATTCTATTTACATGAAACACAATTAGAAACCATAAAGGTCCTGCGCATTGGAACAGCGGCTTCTGCCAGTCAGCAATGACATCACTGCGAGGAATTGTTTCCTTACACCTAAACACATCACTTATAGTTACAGTATAAATATGTATTATTCCTGTATTACTGCCCTCTATAAATATGTCTCTCCTGGCTTTTACAAACGCACTGTTCTGTTTCTACATTTACCACTTACTGTGCTCTTTTTGTAATATATTACATTTTATAAATATATATTTCTAATATAATCACAGTATGTTAATATGCATTTGCTGCTTGACAATATTTAGCAGAAATTAGTATGTAAATGAAGGGGATTTGTGAAAAAAAATGCTTTTAGTGTTTATATTTGTGTAAGTACCTTTATAATGGGAAATGATTTTTGTGCCATGGTCTTACAATCACTAGAGAAGTGGGAGAGGCAGCTGTAATTCTGCTGTGAGGTCAGGGTACCAGGTAAGTCCCGCATCTGTAATAAGATGTACAGTATCATTCTATATGTACTGCACGTTGTAGGTAATTCCTGCATTTGTAATAAGATGTACAGTATCATTCTATATGTCATGCACGTTGTAGGTAAGTCCTGCATCTGTAATAAGATGTACTGTGTCATTCTATATGTACTGCATGTTGTAGGTAAGTCCTGCATCTGTAATAAGATGTACAGTATCATTCTATATGTACTGCACGTTGTAGGTAAGTCCTGCATCTGTAATAAGATGTACTGTGTCATTCTATATGTACTGCACGTTGTAGGTAAGTCCTGCATCTGTAATAAGATGTACAGTATCATTCTATATGTACTGCACGTTGTAGGTAAGTCCTGCATTTGTAATAAGATGTACTGTGTCATTCTATATGTACTGCACGTTGTAGGTAAGTCACGCATCTGTAATAAGATGTACTGTGTCATTCTATATGTACTGCACGTTGTAGGTAAGTCCTGCATCTGTAATAAGATGTACTGTGTCATTCTATATGTACTGCACGTTGTAGGTAAGTCCCGCATCTGTAATAAGATGTACTGTGTCATTCTATATGTACTGCACGTTGTAGGTAAGTCCTGCATCTGTAATAAGATGTACTGTATCATTCTATATGTACTGCACGTTGTAGGTAAGTCCTGCATCTGTAATAAGATGTACTGTATCATTCTATATGTACTGCACGTTGTAGGTAAGTCCTGCATCTGTAATAAGATGTACTGTGTCATTCTATATGTACTGCACGTTGTAGGTAAGTCCTGCATCTGTAATAAGATGTACTGTATCATTCTATATGTACTGCACGTTGTAGGTAAGTCCTGCATCTGTAATAAGTTGTACTGTATCATTCTATATGTCATGCATGTTGTAGGTAAGTCCTGCATCTGTAATAAGATGTACTGTATCATTCTATATGTACTGCACGTTGTAGGTAAGTCCTGCATCTGTAATAAGATGTACAGTATCATTCTATATGTAGTGCATGTAGAGATGAGCGGGTTCGGTTCCTCTGAATCCGAACCCGCCCGAACTTCAGTTTTTTTTACACGGGGCCGAGCGACTCGGATCTTCCCGCCTTGCTCGGTTAACCCGAGCGCGCCCGAACGTCATCATCACGCTGTCGGATTCTCGCGAGGCTCGGATTCTATCGCGAGACTCGGATTCTATATAAGGAGCCGCGCGTCGCGGCCATTTTCACACGTGCATTGAGATTGATAGGGAGAGGACGTGGCTGGCGTCCTCTCCGTTTAGAAATTAAAATAGATAGGAGAGTGAGAGTGAGACACTTCATTTACTTACTGGAGCTTAGGAGGAGTTATACTAGTGACTGATGACCAGTGACCTGACCACCAGTGCAGTTTTATAATTTATTATTATTTAATAATCCGTTCTGTTCTTGTTCTCTGCCTGAAAAAAACGATACACAGTGACTCAGTCACACTCACATACCATATCTGTGCTCAGCCCAGTGTGCTGCATCATCTATGTATAATATCTGACTGTGCTCACACAGCTTAATTGTGGGGGAGACTGGGGAGCAGTTATAGGTTATAGCAGGAGCCAGGAGTACATATTAAACAGTGCACACTTTTGCTGCCAGAGTGCCACTGCCAGTGTGACTGACCACTGACCACTGTGACCAGTGACCTGACCACACTGACCACCAGTATAGTATATTGTGATTGAATGTCTGCCTGAAAAAGTACACTCGTCGAGTGACTTGTGTGGTGTTTTTTTATTCTATAAAAATTAAAAAACTCATTCTGCTGACAGACAGTGTCCAGCAGGTCCGTCATTATATAATATATACCTGTCCGGCTGCAGTAGTGATATATATATATTTTTTATATCATTATTTATCATCCAGTCTATACTAGCAGCAGACACAGTACGGTAGTTCACGGCTGTAGCTACCTCTGTGTCGGCACTCGGCAGTCCATCCATAATTGTATACCACCTACCCGTGTTTTTTTTCTTCTTTCTTCTTTATACATACATCTCATTATCATCCAGTCTATATTAGCAGCAGACACAGTACAGTACGGTAGTCCACGGCTGTAGCTACCTCTGTGTCGGCACTCGGCAGTCCATCCATAATTGTATACCACCTACCCGTGGTTTTTTTTTTCTTTCTTCTTTATACATACTACATCTCATTATCATCCAGTCTATATTAGCAGCAGACACAGTACAGTATGGTAGTCCACGGCTGTAGCTATCTCTGTGTCGGCACTCGGCAGTCCATCCATAATTGTATACCACCTACCCGTGGTTTTTTTTTTCTTCTTTATACATACTACATCTCATTATCAACCAGTCTATATTAGCAGCAGACACAGTACAGTACGGTAGTCCACAGCTGTAGCTACCTCTGTGTCGGCACTCGGCAGTCCATCCATAATTGTATACCACCTACCCGTGGTTTTTTTTTTCTTTCTTCTTTATACATACTACATCTCATTATCAACCAGTCTATATTAGCAGCAGACACAGTACGGTAGTTCACGGCTGTAGCTACCTCTGTGTCGGCACTCGGCAGTCCATCCATAATTGTATACCACCTACCCGTGGTTTTTTTTTTTTCTTTCTTCTTTATACATACTACATCTCATTATCATCCAGTCTATATTAGCAGCAGACACAGTACAGTACGGTAGTCCACGGCTGTAGCTACCTCTGTGTCGGCACTCGGCAGTCCATCCATAATTGTATACCACCTACCCGTGGTTTTTTTTTTCTTTCTTCTTTATACATACTACATCTCATTATCATCCAGTCTATATTAGCAGCAGACACAGTACAGTACGGTAGTCCACGGCTGTAGCTACCTCTGTGTCGGCACTCGGCAGTCCATCCATAATTGTATACCACCTACCCGTGGTTTTTTTTTTTCTTTCTTCTTTATACATACTACATCTCATTATCATCCAGTCTATATTAGCAGCAGACACAGTACAGTACGGTAGTCCACGGCTGTAGCTACCTCTGTGTCGGCACTCGGCAGTCCATCCATAATTGTATACCACCTACCCGTGGTTTTTTTTTCTTTCTTCTTTATACATACTACATCTCATTATCATCCAGTCTATATTAGCAGCAGACACAGTACAGTACGGTAGTCCACGGCTGTAGCTACCTCTGTGTCGGCACTCGGCAGTCCATCCATAATTGTATACCACCTACCCGTGGTTTTTTTTTCTTTCTTCTTTATACATACTACATCTCATTATCATCCAGTCTATATTAGCAGCAGACACAGTACAGTACGGTAGTCCACGGCTGTAGCTACCTCTGTGTCGGCACTCGGCAGTCCATCCATAATTGTATACCACCTACCCGTGGTTTTTTTTTTCTTTCTTCTTTATACATACTACATCTCATTATCATCCAGTCTATATTAGCAGCAGACACAGTACAGTACGGTAGTCCACGGCTGTAGCTATCTCTGTGTCGGCACTCGGCAGTCCATCCATAATTGTATACCACCTACCCGTGGTTTTTTTTTTCTTCTTTATACATACTACATCTCATTATCAACCAGTCTATATTAGCAGCAGACACAGTACAGTACGGTAGTCCACGGCTGTAGCTACCTCTGTGTCGGCACTCGGCAGTCCATCCATAATTGTATACCACCTACCCGTGGTTTTTTTTTTCTTTCTTCTTTATACATACTACATCTCATTATCAACCAGTCTATATTAGCAGCAGACACAGTACGGTAGTTCACGGCTGTAGCTACCTCTGTGTCGGCACTCGGCAGTCCATCCATAATTGTATACCACCTACCCGTGGTTTTTTTTTTCTTTCTTCTTTATACATACTACATCTCATTATCATCCAGTCTATATTAGCAGCAGACACAGTACAGTACGGTAGTCCACGGCTGTAGCTACCTCTGTGTCGGCACTCGGCAGTCCATCCATAATTGTATACCACCTACCCGTGGTTTTTTTTTTTCTTTCTTCTTTATACATACTACATCTCATTATCATCCAGTCTATATTAGCAGCAGACACAGTACAGTACGGTAGTCCACGGCTGTAGCTACCTCTGTGTCTGCACTCGGCAGTCCATCCATAATTGTATACCACCTACCCGTGGTTTTTTTTTCTTTCTTCTTTATACATACTACATCTCATTATCAACCAGTCTATATTAGCAGCAGACACAGTACAGTACGGTAGTCCACGGCTGTAGCTACCTCTGTGTCGGCACTCGGCAGTCCATCCATAATTGTATACTAGTATCCATCCATCTCCATTGTTTACCTGAGGTGCCTTTTAGTTGTGCCTATTAAAATATGGAGAACAAAAATGTTGAGGTTCCAAAATTAGGGAAAGATCAAGATCCACTTCCACCTCGTGCTGAAGCTGCTGCCACTAGTCATGGCCGAGATGATGAAATGCCAGCAACGTCGTCTGCCACGGCCGATGCCCAATGTCATAGTACAGAGCATGTCAAATCCAAAACACCAAATATCAGTAAAAAAAGGACTCCAAAACCTAAAATAAAATTGTCGGAGGAGAAGCGTAAACTTGCCAATATGCCATTTACCACACGGAGTGGCAAGGAACGGCTGAGGCCCTGGCCTATGTTCATGGCTAGTGGTTCAGCTTCACATGAGGATGGAAGCACTCAGCCTCTCGCTAGAAAACTGAAAAGACTCAAGCTGGCAAAAGCACCGCAAAGAACTGTGCGTTCTTCGAAATCCCAAATCCACAAGGAGAGTCCAATTGTGTCGGTTGCGATGCCTGACCTTCCCAACACTGGACGTGAAGAGCATGCGCCTTCCACCATTTGCACGCCCCCTGCAAGTGCTGGAAGGAGCACCCGCAGTCCAGTTCCTGATAGTCAGATTGAAGATGTCAGTGTTGAAGTACACCAGGATGAGGAGGATATGGGTGTTGCTGGCGCTGGGGAGGAAATTGACCAGGAGGATTCTGATGGTGAGGTGGTTTGTTTAAGTCAGGCACCCGGGGAGACACCTGTTGTCCGTGGGAGGAATATGGCCACTGACATGCCTGGTGAAAATACCAAAAAAATCAGCTCTTCGGTGTGGAAGTATTTCAACAGAAATGCGGACAACAGGTGTCAAGCCGTGTGTTGCCTTTGTCAAGCTGTAATAAGTAGGGGTAAGGACGTTAACCACCTCGGAACATCCTCCCTTATACGTCACCTGCAGCGCATTCATAATAAGTCAGTGACAAGTTCAAAAACTTTGGGCGACAGCGGAAGCAGTCCACTGACCAGTAAATCCCTTCCTCTTGTAACCAAGCTCACGCAAACCACCCCACCAACTCCCTCAGTGTCAATTTCCTCCTTCCCCAGGAATGCCAATAGTCCTGCAGGCCATGTCACTGGCAATTCTGACGAGTCCTCTCCTGCCTGGGATTCCTCCGATGCATCCTTGCGTGTAACGCCTACTGCTGCTGGCGCTGCTGTTGTTGCTGCTGGGAGTCGATGGTCATCCCAGACGGGAAGTCGTAAGCCCACTTGTACTACTTCCAGTAAGCAATTGACTGTTCAACAGTCCTTTGCGAGGAAGATGAAATATCACAGCAGTCATCCTGCTGCAAAGCGGATAACTGAGGCCTTGACAACTATGTTGGTGTTAGACGTGCGTCCGGTATCCGCCGTTAGTTCACAGGGAACTAGACAATTTATTGAGGCAGTGTGCCCCCGTTACCAAATACCATCTAGGTTCCACTTCTCTAGGCAGGCGATACCGAGAATGTACACGGACGTCAGAAAAAGACTCACCAGTGTCCTAAAAAATGCAGTTGTACCCAATGTCCACTTAACCACGGACATGTGGACAAGTGGAGCAGTGCAGGGTCAGGACTATATGACTGTGACAGCCCACTGGGTAGATGTATGGACTCCCGCCGCAAGAACAGCAGCGGCGGCACCAGTAGCAGCATCTCGCAAACGCCAACTCTTTCCTAGGCAGGCTACGCTTTGTATCACCGGTTTCCAGAATACGCACACAGCTGAAAACCTCTTACGGCAACTGAGGAAGATCATCGCGGAATGGCTTACCCCAATTGGACTCTCCTGTGGATTTGTGGCATCGGACAACGCCAGCAATATTGTGTGTGCATTAAATATGGGCAAATTCCAGCACGTCCCATGTTTTGCACATACCTTGAATTTGGTGGTGCAGAATTTTTTAAAAAACGACAGGGGCGTGCAAGAGATGCTGTCGGTGGCCAGAAGAATTGCGGGACACTTTCGGCGTACAGGCACCACGTACAGAAGACTGGAGCACCACCAAAAACTACTGAACCTGCCCTGCCATCATCTGAAGCTATACAATTGAGCACGATATAGGAGGTGGAATGCACCTGTCTCAAGCGCAGTGGAGAATGATTTCAACGTTGTGCAAGGTTCTGATGCCCTTTGAACTTTCCACACGTGAAGTCAGTTCAGACACTGCCAGCCTGAGTCAGGTCATTCCCCTCATCAGGCTTTTGCAGAAGAAGCTGGAGACATTGAAGGAGGAGCTAACACGGAGCGATTCCGCTAGGCATGTGGGACTTGTGGATGGAGCCCTTAATTCGCTTAACAAGGATTCACGGGTGGTCAATCTGTTGAAATCAGAGCACTACATTTTGGCCACCGTGCTCGATCCTAGATTTAAAGCCTACCTTGGATCTCTCTTTCCGGCAGACACAAGTCTGCTGGGGTTGAAAGACCTGCTGGTGAGAAAATTGTCAAGTCAAGCGGAACGCGACCTGTCAACATCTCCTCCTTCACATTCTCCCGCAACTGGGGGTGCGAGGAAAAGGCTCAGAATTCCGAGCCCACCCGCTGGCGGTGATGCAGAGCAGTCTGGAGCGACTGCTGATGCTGACATCTGGTCCGGACTGAAGGACCTGACAACGATTACGGACATGTCGTCTACTGTCACTGCATATGATTCTCTCAACATTGAAAGAATGGTGGAGGATTATATGAGTGACCGCATCCAAGTAGGCATGTCACACAGTCCGTACTTATACTGGCAGGAAAAAGAGGCAATTTGGAGGCCCGTGCACAAACTGGCTTTATTCTACCTAAGTTGCCCTCCCACAAGTGTGTACTCCGAAAGAGTGTTTAGTGCCGCCGCTCACCTTGTCAGCAATCGGCGTACGAGGTTACATCCAGAAAATGTGGAGAAGATGATGTTCATTAAAATGAATTATAATCAATTCCTCCGCGGAGACATTGACCAGTAGCAATTGCCTCCACAAAGTACACAGGGAGCTGAGATGGTGGATTCCAGTGGGGACGAATTGATAATCTGTGAGGAGGGGGATGTACACGGTGATATATCGGAGGATGATGATGAGGTGGACATCTTGCCTCTGTAGAGCCAGTTTGTGCAAGGAGAGATTAATTGCTTCTTTTTTGGTGGGGGTCCAAACCAACCCGTCATATCAGTCACAGTCGTGTGGCAGACCCTGTCACTGAAATGATGGGTTGTTTAAAGTGTGCATGTCCTGTTTATACAACATAAGGGTGGGTGGGAGGGCCCAAGGACAATTCCATCTTGCACCTCTTTTTTCTTTAATTTTTCTTTGCGTCATGTGCTGTTTGGGGAGGGTTTTTTGGAAGGGACATCCTGCGTGACACTGCAGTGCCACTCCTAGATGGGCCCGGTGTTTGTGTCGGCCACTAGGGTCGCTTATCTTACTCACACAGCTACCTCATTGCGCCTCTTTTTTTCTTTGCGTCATGTGCTGTTTGGGGAGGGTTTTTTGGAAGGGACATCCTGCGTGACACTGCAGTGCCACTCCTAGATGGGCCCGGTGTTTGTGTCGGCCACTAGGGTCGCTTATCTTACTCACACAGTCAGCTACCTCATTGCGCCTCTTTTTTTCTTTGCGTCATGTGCTGTTTGGGGAGGGTTTTTTGGAAGGGACATCCTGCGTGACACTGCAGTGCCACTCCTAGATGGGCCCGGTGTTTGTGTCGGCCACTAGGGTCGCTTATCTTACTCACACAGTCAGCTACCTCATTGCGCCTCTTTTTTTCTTTGCGTCATGTGCTGTTTGGGGAGGGTTTTTTGGAAGGGACATCCTGCGTGACACTGCAGTGCCACTCCTAGATGGGCCCGGTGTTTGTGTCGGCCACTAGGGTCGCTTATCTTACTCACACAGTCAGCTACCTCATTGCGCCTCTTTTTTTCTTTGCGTCATGTGCTGTTTGGGGAGGGTTTTTTGGAAGGGACATCCTGCGTGACACTGCAGTGCCACTCCTAGATGGGCCCGGTGTTTGTGTCGGCCACTAGGGTCGCTTATCTTACTCACACAGTCAGCTACCTCATTGCGCCTCTTTTTTTCTTTGCGTCATGTGCTGTTTGGGGAGGGTTTTTTGGAAGGGACATCCTGCGTGACACTGCAGTGCCACTCCTAGATGGGCCCGGTGTTTATGTCGGCCACTAGGGTCGCTTATCTTACTCACACAGTCAGCTACCTCATTGCGCCTCTTTTTTTCTTTGCGTCATGTGCTGTTTGGGGAGGGTTTTTTGGAAGGGACATCCTGCGTGACACTGCAGTGCCACTCCTAGATGGGCCCGGTGTTTGTGTCGGCCACTAGGGTCGCTTATCTTACTCACACAGTCAGCTACCTCATTGCGCCTCTTTTTTTCTTTGCGTCATGTGCTGTTTGGGGAGGGTTTTTTGGAAGGGACATCCTGCGTGACACTGCAGTGCCACTCCTAGATGGGCCCGGTGTTTGTGTCGGCCACTAGGGTCGCCCAGCTTAGTCATCCAGCGACCTAGGTGCAAATTTTAGGACTAAAAATAATATTGTGAGGTGTGAGGTATTCAGAATAGACTGAAAATGAGTGTAAATTATGGTTTTTGAGGTTAATAATACTTTGGGATCAAAATGACCCCCAAATTCTATGATTTAAGCTGTTTTTTAGTGTTTTTAAAAAAAAAACACCCGAATCCAAAACACACCCGAATCCGACAAAAAAAATTCGGTGAGGTTTTGCCAAAACGCGTTCGAACCCAAAACACGGCCGCGGAACCGAAACCAAAACACAAAACCCGAAAAATTTCCGGCGCTCATCTCTAAGTGCATGTTGTAGGTAAGTCCTGCATCTGTAATAAGATGTACTGTATCATTCTATATGTCATGCACGTTGTAGGTAAGTCCTGCATCTGTAATAAGATGTACTGTATCATTCTATATGTCATGCACGTTGTAGGTAAGTCCTGCATCTGTAATAAGATGTACTGTATCATTCTATATGTCATGCACGTTGTAGGTAAGTCCTGCATCTGTAATAAGATGTACTGTATCATTCTCTATGTCATGCACCTTGTAGGTAAGTCCTGCATCTGTAATAAGATGTACTGTGTCATTCTATATGTCATGCACGTTGTAGGTAAGTCCTGCATCTGTAATAAGATGTACTGTGTCATTCTATATATCATGCACCTTGTAGGTAAGTCCTGCATCTGTAATAAGATGTACTGTATCATTCTTTATGTCATGTACGTTGTAGGTAAGTCCTGCATCTGTAATAAGATGTACTGTGTCATTCTATATGTACTGCATGTTGTAGGTAAGTCCGCATCTGTAATACGATGTACTGTATCATTCTATATGTAGTGCACATTGTAGGTAAGTCCCGCATCTGTAATAAGATGTACTGTATCATTTTATATGTAGTGCACATTGTAAGTAAGTCCCGCATCTGTAATACGATGTACTGTATCATTCTATATGTACTGCACATTGTAGGTAAGTCCTGCATCTGTAATAAGATGTACTGTATCATTCTATATGTAGTGCACATTGTAAGTAAGTCCCGCATCTGTAATAAGATGTACTCTATCATTCTATATGTCATGCACGTTGTAGGTAAGTCCTGCATCTGTAATAAGATGTACTGTGTCATTCTATATGTACTGCACGT
Organism: Pseudophryne corroboree; assembly: GCF_028390025.1. Classification (NCBI taxonomy): domain Eukaryota; kingdom Metazoa; phylum Chordata; class Amphibia; order Anura; family Myobatrachidae; genus Pseudophryne; species Pseudophryne corroboree. The sequence goes on along the minus strand of NC_086453.1, from coordinate 12,685,096 downwards.
TGTAGGTAAATCCTGCATCTGTAATAAGATGTACTGTATCATTCTATATGTCATGCACCTTGTAGGTAAATCCTGCATCTGTAATAAGATGTACTGTATCATTCTATATGTAGTGCACATTGTAGGTAAGTCCTGTATCTGTAATAAGATGTACTGTATCATTCTATATGTAGTGCACATTGTAGGTAAGTCCTGTATCTGTAATAAGATGTACTGTATCATTCTATATGTTGTGTGCTTTGTATGCAAGACGCAGTAGAATTGTGTTAGGGCTGAGCTGTACCGGGGATATAGCGCTCCTTGTACGGCCGCGGCGGGTTACCGGGTGCAGAGATGGATTAAGGGGGGGTCCCGGGGATACATACCCCGGGCCCCCCTTTCCAAGAGGGCCCCCTGCCACACCACAGATCGGATCTCTCTTCAATCCGATCTGCGGTGCTGCGCTCATGAGCCCCGGCTCCCCGCTGCCCTATCCCTCCTCCTTCAGTTCAGCATGTGGCGCGCCAATGACGGAGCCGCATGCTTGCTGAGCCGGACAGCAATTGGACTGCTGGGCCGTCGCGCAACTGCGCTGACTACAGCTCTAAGAAGAGTGCTCTAACAGCTGTAGTCAGGGCAGCTGCGCGACGGCCCAGCTGTCCAATTGCTGACCGGCTCGGCAAGTCTGTGGCTCAGTCATTGGCGCGCCGCACGCTGAACTGAAGGAGGAGGGATTCTTAGCGATGTGGATATATATATATATATATATATATATATATATATATATATATTTATTTATTTTTTTAGTCCATGGGGGCCCCCTGCTCTTTAGTGCCCCAGGCCTCCCGGGGCCTTAATCCGGCTCTAACCGGGTGATATGTCATTCAGGCATTTTCTACTGTTCTGGGATTGTTGTTATAAGAAATGTTACATTTCTAGAAGGAGAAGATTTGTCATCTACATTTTCTTTATCTTTAACCAACGCCCTCAGCCACTTTTAGCTGCATATAACAGCTGAACAGCCCACAATAAAGATAAAGACGTTCTATTTACAGTCATTACTGGCGTATTTGTACAGCGCACCTCGTGTATACCTTGTGCGGTTATTTGTTTACTTTTATATAGAGTAAAATGTAACTTTCCCAGAGTCCGGCCAAGGCGTGATCAGTGTGCGATCCCAGCTGTAAGTGCGTCCCACTGTGTACTGCTGCGGAGAACAGAACCTACAGCCAGTGTATAGCAATCGGAGGATAAATGGAAGGTGGACGGACACTTATATCACAGTCACACACAGAGGCAGGGCTGTTTCTAGACAATTGAGCTTCCAGTGCGATCAGTAAGAAAAATACTCCCCCCCCCACCCCCACCCCCCCATAGGCATTCCAAAATGCACACGAAATGTGTGGCCTTGCCGAAAAAACCCATCTTACACCCCAGTTTTTGACCCTGCACCAACAGACCTTGGCGACCACAGGAAAGAAAAAAATTCCACCATATTCAGTCCCACACAGTAATGCCCCCTGCACCATATTATGCCACACACCACAATGCCCGTGATGCCTTATGCCCTACAGTAAAGGTTTTAATTACTTTTAAATTACCTGCTTTTTGCCAAGGGTTTCACGTGCTGGGTGTCATGCTCGTTGCCAAGGGTTTCATGAGCTGAGTGTCATGCTCGTTGCCAGGGGTTTCATGAGCTGGGTGTCATGCTCGTTGCCAGGGGTTTCATGAGCTGGGTGTCATGCTCATTGCCAGGGGTTTCATGGGCTGGGTGTCATGCTCGTTGCCAGGGGTTTCATGAGCTGGGTGTCATACTCGTCTCCAAGGGTTTCATGAGCTGGGTGTAATGCTCGTTGCCAGGGGTTTCATGAGCTGGGTGTAATGCTCTTTGCCAGGGGTTTCATGAGCTGGGTGTAATGCTCATTGCCAGGGGTTTCATGAGCTGGGTGTAATGCTCGTTGCCAGTGGTGTAATGCTTGTTGCCAGGGGTTTCATTCTCTGGGTGTCATGCTCATTGGCAGGGGTGTAATGCTTGTTGCCAGGGGTTTCATGCTCTGGGTGTCAGACTCGTTGCCAGTGGTGTATAATGCTGGTTGACGCCAGTGTCTCCAGCATGGCTCCCTGCTATTAGCGGCTCCCACCTGTAGCGCTTGCTGGGTGGAGTTTCATGAAAATGTCATGATGGCACAACGCAACCACGTCATTTCACAAAACTCTGCCAAGTGAGTGGAGTATTATGGGTAGGAGGACGTGGAGCCGGTAATAGCAGCCAGCAGGTGTCGCCGCGGCTGCCTCGGGAGATTTCACGGCTTGACTGCCGGTAGAAATGGCACTGTAGAAAGGTCTGTAGCTGAGGCTAACGATCTTTTTTTTAATGATAAATAACCCTTAAAAATGTATGTGCGTTTCCCCTTCCCCGGTAGAGTGCGGCGTTCTGTACCTGTGCGCTGCAGTGTAAAGTCCGTTTTAAAGCAAAGTTGCAGAATATGTAGTGATTTTGTATAAATCACAGGAAGCTTACGCCAGGTCTGTAGCGTCGGCAAGGCAAGCGCCTTCAGTCCTATTGGAGAAAGAGCGCTATATAAATACAATTATTATTAATAACATTATGTGACTTGACTCCACCCATTTCCACTGCAACACGTGACTACACAACCACATCTTGTCCCTTACTGGAGGTCATTGCAAAATGTTACCACGCCCTGATTCTTTTCTTATAATACTGCTTCCGGAAAACATTCCATGATGTGGCTGGGTACCATACGGAACACTAATATTTAAAATATTCTGTTTTGTGTGCACTTTGCTTAGTGTTGTGTTGTAATGACTTCTACACATGTGGCCCATCCAACCTGCTGCTACACAATGTATTTCACTGTATATACGGTGTTGTTGGTGATCAACATTTCCACGGTGCTCCAACTATCCGCTGCCGTTGCGCATTGTGTGCGGTGACTTTATCACGCAATTTGATTAAATGAACAAAGCGTTCTTTTCACCACCTCAGGTGCAGATGGCTTTAAGAGAACGTCCTACCGGAGCACGCGTCTTACAGCGGTCTGCTTGGCCACAAAAATGACTCTTTCCGCCTGTGAATATGCGCAAAGGCGTAAACACCTACCACTTGGCCAATGGGACGTGTGCGCTTCTGGCCGAGTGACTTGGCCCATGTGTGCTTTGTCTCTGGGTGTTTTCCATCCTCTCTCTCTCACCCCTTCTCTCCAGCCTGTCTGTGGGTTTGATTTGTACATTAGTGTCGCGGCGCTGAGTGCGGCATAATTGTGCAGAAACGCTCAGATGAAGAACAATGTTCCCCGCGTGGTTTATCAGGATAATTCCGGCTGATAATGAGGTGGCGGTGGCTGGTGGATACGGCGACGGCCAGTGGCCCAGCACTAAGTGACTGACAAGAGGCCCTCAGCAGTTCTCAGGTGCTGAACGCGTCAGTACTCCGGTAACCAGCTGCTGACACAGGAGGTCAAAAGCTCTTATACGCTCTCCAGCCGCCGCTTCACGTGCCTTCTATAAAGTGCGCTCTCCTGTCCCTCCATTATAGAGAATTAATTGTGTCAATTCTGCCATCGGATTGAAATTTACGCTGAAATAACTTTCATTAGATGTAGAGAAGAATAATAGTATAAAGCCTCAGCATGAAATGTCCTTTCCAGATCTCTCTGAATATTATTGCTGAATGGTTAAACTGTCTGTATTTGCCGAATGCTATTGTGTTTTAGCCATGGCTTATATTAAAGCAGCCGTAACATGAAAGAGTATGTGAGGGTTTATTTATTTTTTTGTTATTTTAAGGCGTTTAGTAATTAATATTCTCCTTGGTTTGTTTCTTCAGGCTGCTATTAATGATTTATAATTACACAGGATTATGTGACTGCCTTTCATATGACACAATTATGTAGTGAGCAGAAGTGCTTTGTATGTTCCTCTGAGCTAAACATACATGCCTGCCCTCCAGAGAGATTTTGGAAAGGAGATCATTTGAAGTTGGTCAGCTTCACAAACCAGGTGCCTTTTTTTAAAAAGTACACTTAAAAAAAAAGAAAAAAATTCTATGTGAGATTGCTGTCTTAAAGCATACACAGTGGATGCTATAATTTTATGAGCAATTACAAAAAAAAAAAAACATCCCCACAATGTCACTGACTCTTAGTGACCAGAAAGGCTGTACTCTCAGTGATGTCACTGGCTCCTAGCGACTGGATAGGCTGCACTCTCAGTGATGTCACTGGCTCCTAGCGACTGGACAGGCTGCACTCTCAGTGATGTCACTGGGTCCTAGTGACTGGATAGGCTGCACTCTCAGTGATGTCACTGGCTCCTGGTGACAGGACTGGCTGCACTCTCAGTGATGTCACTGGCTCCTAATGACTGGTTAGGCTGCACTCTCAGTGATGTCACTGGCTCCCAGTGACTGGATTGGCTGCACTCTCAGTGACGTCACTGATTCCAAGTGATTAGATAGGCTGCGCTCTCGGTGATGTCACTGGTTCCTTATGATTTGACAGGCTGTACTCTCAGTGATGTCACTGGTTCCTAGCAACTGGATGACTGGATAGGCTGCATTCTCAGTGATGTCACTGGCTCCTGGTGACAGGATTGACTGCACTCTCAGTGATGTCACTGGCTCCTACTGACTGGTTAGGCTGCATTCTCAGCGATGTCACTGGCTCCCAGTGACTGGATTGGCTGCACTCTCAGTGATGTCACTGATTCTTGGTGACCAGAAAGGCTGTACTCTCAGTGATGTCACTGGCTCCTAGCGACTGGATAGGCTGCACTCTCAGTGATGTCACTGGGTCCTAGTGACTGGATAGGCTGCACTCTCAGTGATGTCACTGGGTCCTAGTGACTGGATAGGCTGCACTCTCAGTGATGTCACTGGCTCCTAATGACTGGTTAGGCTGTATTCTCAGTGATGTCAGTGGCTCACAGTGACTGGATTGGCTGCACTCTCAGTGATGTCACTGATTCCAAGTGATTAGATAGGCAGCGCTCTCAGTGATGTCACTGGTTCCTAGTGACTGGATAGGCTGCACTCTCAGTGACATCACTGGTTTCTAGTGATTAGATAGTCTGCGCTCTCAGTGATGTCACTGGCTCCTAATGATTTGATAGTCTGTACTCTCAGTGATGTCACTGGTTCCTAGCAACTGGATAGGCTGCACTCTCAGCGATGTCACTGGCTCCTAGTGACTGGATAGGCTGCACTCTCAGTGATGTCACTGGTTCCTAGTGACTGGATAGGCTGCACTCTCAGTGATGTCACTGACTCCTAGTGACTGGATAGGCTGCACTCTCAGTGATGTCACTGGCTCCTAGTGACTGGATAGGCTGCACTCTCAGTGATGTCACTGGCTCCTAGTGACTGGATAGGCTGCACTCTCAGTGATGTCACTGGATAGGCTGCGCTCTCAGTGACATCACTGTTCCTAGTGATTGGATAGGCTGCACTCTCAGTGATGTCACTGGTTCCTAGTGACTGGAAAGGCTGCGCTCTCAGTGATGTCACTGGTTCCTAGTGATTAGATAGGCTGTACTCTCAGTGATGTCACTGGCTCCTAGTGACTGGATAGGCTGTGCTCTCAGTGATGTCACTGGTTCCTAGTGACTGGATAGGCTGCACTCTCAGTGATGTCACTGGCTCCTAGTGACTGGATAGGCTGCACTCTCAGTGATGTCACTGGCTCCTAGTGACTGGATAGGCTGCACTCTCAGTGATGTCACTGGATAGGCTGCGCTCTCAGTGACATCACTGTTCCTAGTGATTAGATAGGCTGCACTCTCAGTGATGTCACTGGTTCCTAGTGACTGGAAAGGCTGCGCTCTCAGTGATGTCACTGGTTCCTAGTGATTAGATAGGCTGTACTCTCAGTGATGTCACTGGCTCCTAGTGACTGGATAGGCTGTGCTCTCAGTGATGTCACTGGTTCCTAGTGACTGGATAGGCTGCACTCTCAGTGATGTCACTGGCTCCTAGTGACTGGATAGGCTGCACTCTCAGTGATGTCACTGGCTCCTAATGACTGGTGAGGCTGCATTCTCTGTGATGTCACTGGTTCCTAGTGATTGGATAGGCTGTGCTCTCAGTGATGTCACTGGCTCCTAGTGATTTGATAGGTTGCACTCAATGATGTTTCCTGATATTATAGCATGCAGCATTGATTCAGCTCACAAAATACAGTGATTTATCTTTCTTTACAATCACTTCTAAGAGTATTGTCTACACTACACTCGATATGAAATAAAACAGATCGGCTAATAACAAAATGTTTATTGATTTAACCTGCAGCAATACTATAGTTGGGAAACAGCTGCTTTTATATGTGTTTTGCTGCCGAGTTGTAAAATAAATTATTCTTTCGTCAACATTATAGCGCAAAGAGTTCTTTAAAAAGAGTTGTATTGTATTTACACTCAGAGACGCAGACATTCAGACTAGCATAAAGCACAGTGTGTCCCGGCGTTACCAATATTGTACCGTGTAAAGTCCTGCTCAGTACTGATCTGTATAGCAGCATTGTTCTCATACTGTGCTTCCTGATAGACGTCTCATTTATCACATGGCAGATATGTGACAGCCCAAAGGAGTGCCAGCTATTGGCAAATGCCTGCGGCACTGCCAGACTTGGGCTGGGGAGGTCAGATTTGTAGAAAGACGAGTGCGCTACTGTGCAGACTCCAGTCTTTATGTTATCCATTTAGGCTTCATGCCCTGTCCCAAGATGGCCACTGAGATCACTGCTGAACATGTACAGGGACCATTTTGTCTTTGCTGTGTAGAGTGACATCAGGGCCGGTTCAAGGGCGCAGAGCGCCCCGGGCAGGAAAGGGGCATGGCCTAATACAGGGGGCGTGGTGAGTCACGCCCCCTGTACATTGAAAGCGCCGCTTGAATGCTGAGCGGTGCGCGATGACGTCATCGCGCACCGCACAGCAAAAGGTCCTCTCCACGAAGAGAAACTAGACGCTATGCGTCTAGTTCCCTTCGTGGAGAGGACCTTTGCTGTGCGGTGCGCGATGACGTCATCGCGCACCGCTCAGCAGTTACTCTCCACGAAGGGAAACTAGACGCATAGCGTCTAGTTCCCTTCACAGGAGGCGCCGAGGACGGGGACGGCAGCGGGCAGCGGAGGCGGACGGGGGACACAGCGGGCAGCAGTGGCGGATCTTGCCACGGTGCGGCGCCCTCCGGATGGCGCCAGCGCCCTCCGGAAGGCGGCGCCCCGGGCAAAAGTCCTGCTTGCCCGTGGCAAGAACCGCCACTGAGTGACATGGTGGGAGACAGACGGCTCCTGTTTAGCTCATATGAAAGACCTGCATGTAAAGCTGTTCCAGCATCCCTGCACCGCTACTCACTCGCAGTATGCACTCACTGGCTGGTGCGCTGTATGGTACCCTTCATCACCAGTGTGCATGTAACAGTGAGTACGGCTGTACCTGCTATTTATCAATAAGCCACCACTGGTTAGATAACTGGGTTGTGCATACCGTAGTGTGAGCCATCCGCTGGCGTGTGCCTGTATAACTCTGCAATATCAGCACCAGCACACACGACATTCCCAACAAGACTGTGGCACGGTTTGGAGGGAGATCAGGGATTCGGGCCTCATGTGTCAGATTAGTTATGTACCGCATGCACTCATTGAGTGATGTCCTGACCGTGTCCCTGGTTCCCCTTAGCTGACATCTTACACAGTCGCGGTCTCTGATAGCGTAATAACACGCAGGCCGCTTCCTTCTACCAGGCATAGATAGCACAAGGTGCTAAAATAAAACGTGCAATTGTCACCCGCTCACCATTATCATTTCCCCAGTGATCAGCAGAGCTCACAACTTCCCCACAGTCAGGACAAACATGGCGAATCGCAGGGCAGTCCCTTCAGATAAGGACCGCTGGGGTGGGTGGTGGTGGGGGATACATTTACAGTGCTCATGTGACCGACGCAGGAAACCCAGCACCCCTCAGGAGACCGCCGTGGGACACCTGCAGCAGACATCTCGAAGGTGAGTATAGGGGTTGGGATTAGGTCCCGGGGTGGGGGTGGGGTGGTTTAGGGTTGGGCACTAGGAGAGGGGGGTTAGCCTTAGCAAACACCACCAGAGGGTTAGTCGTTGCCGACACCCCTGGAGCGTCATCCCTTGCCGACACCCTTGGAGTGTTTGGCATAGGGTAGGGCTGAGGGGTAAAATACTTGCCCCTGTCTGGAGTCGGGATTCTCACAGTCGGAATGCCGCACAGTCGTTCATGTGACCACTGGGATTCCAATCGCCGACATTTCATTCGCAACTCTAGATGGTACCTGCATTGCTTTATCGATCACATTTCACCCATGCGTGCCAACAAATAGACCAGAACGCTCCGACCAGTTTTCACAAATCTATATATTTATATATTATCACTGCAGTAAGAAAAAATATTTTATTCTGTTACACAAGTGTAATAATTTCAGGTCTATGCTGATTGTAATGCAGACTTTGCACATGGCGATTTATAAATAATTAACAGCACCCAAAATCTGGGCAACAATCGAGGACAGACATTCAGAAATAAGGCACATTTTTTTTCTTTTTTTTTTGTGTGTCCTTAAAAATCCTGAAATAGTCCCGCACTGGTCCCCCGTTACCGCTGTTATGTCTGTCTGCGTATAATCATCTTCCCTTAATTATCTGTGAATGTTTAACGCGGTGATTGGTGAAATGCAGAATTTATTTTATAGATCATCTTAGAAGAAGACTTCGCTGTACAAAGGAATTCACATAGAGTACAAGCTTATCGTTCCAAGGTCCAACCAATTTCACTATAAACTAGCAGGTTCCAAGAATCTCTACCATGGCGTCTCTCGGCGTTAGCAGTTACTTTGCGGAGACAGACGCACTCTGCCAGTCCAGCTTATGAGATATGAGTGTCACAGTTATAGATTGAGCAGTGGGTTAGTATCCTCGTACAAGCTGTAAGACCCCCCACCACCCCCAGCCCTGACCTCTGTCCCTATCACCCCTACTTCTCGCTGCCCCTCTAGTTGTGCCTTCTGTATAGATTATATAGAGAATGAGAGGATATGTCGTTTGCATACTCTGCATTAACGCTGCTTATGGCCTGTGAACGCTTGCAATCACAGCGCAGTGTCTTCTCTCCCCTAGGCTACATATAAATTCTACTGTAAATAAATCTAAAATTCAGGTTTACAAACCGCATACAGATGAAGCTCCATTCTACTCCACAGATAGGAACGCTCCGTTGCCTGTCGCAGGTTGCAGCACTCAGCTTTCAGTGACTGCACCCCAGCAACACTTGGTGGGCAGTATAGTGACTGGCATCGGTGGTGGGGGGGGGGGGGGGGCTGGCCTGCGCAGTATCCTATACATCAGTATGCAGAACACACATAGCCCTGACGCTACATAAATACACTATAAGTCTGCAAATATAGAAATGTATATTGTCAATTATAAATACAGAGCTGAAAAATGATTGAAATCTCCTGGAATAATTAGTAATAATAATAATAATAATAATAATCCTTAATTAGAAAGACACAAAACGGAAAAGACCATCCAGCTGGTCTGATTAGGCGGTAGAGGCGCGTATTCTATTAGGACATTGTACATGGCATATTTAGGGGTCTATGTACTAAGCCTTGGAGAGATATAGTGAGCGGAGATAAAATTCGAACCAACTAGCTACTAACTGTCATTTTTCAAACACAATCTGTGATTGGCTGGGACTTTATCTCTGTCCACTTTATCTCCAGTCAAAGCTTAGTAAATAGAGCGGATGGAGATGAAGGGGGCTATCTCTCTCCAAGGCTTAGTACATAGACATTTAAGTACAGAAGGTGCAGCACTCTCCCTCCGCCATAAGTTTCATTCACCTTGATTTTAGAGATGAGTAGTTTGGTTTTGGCTCGATTATGCTCAGATCTTATTGGCTATCTGGCTGTCACATGTTTTGGATAGCCAATAAGATGAAATTTTCAGATCCAAACTTGCGCTAAGTTGGTGAAAAGAACAGTGTGAAAACCGCGCCGCTCATCTCTACTCACATGTATCTATATTCATGGCAGAACGCGGAGCGATCGTTACATCAGCAGTCAGTGCCTGGATGTGTCCAGTTAGTCGGGAACGTTGCTGGACTCTGTCACATGAATCGCACAGTAAAGTTATGTAACAAGTGCCGGGGACTCTCACATAAGAAACTTTTATGTTTAAGGCAGAAACATTTGTAAGGAATGAGAATCTTTCCTGTAAAAGTTACACATTTGGGTACGGAGACCTAAACTTGCCAATAAAGCTGCCCTTCCCGTAGATGTAACATTGTGACCATCGGCGAGCTGAGCGCCGGACGCAATGTGAGTGCGTTTATCAGGGGAAAGTGAACGTTTCGCACGAGTCCTCGCTGTAACAAGTTATCTACAGGAATCGGCTCCTGTGTTTGTGGCCTGAGACATAGTGGCTGGCGGGATATGGTCATTAGGTCGACCACTATTGGTCGACATGCATTAGGTCGACAGGTCAAAAGGTCGACATGCGTTTTTCATATATATTTTTTACGTTTTTGGACTTTTTCATACTTTACGATCCACGTTGACTACGATTGAGAATAGTAACCTGTGCCGAGCGCAGCGGTAGCGGGGCGAGGCACCTTGCCCAAAGCATGGCGAGGGGACACTGTGTACTAATTGGGGTTCCCCGTCATTTTACGAAGAAAACGACAGCAAAAAAGTAAAAAAAACTCATGTCGACCTTTTGACCTGTCGACCTAGTACGTCGAACTAATGCATGTCGCCCAATAGTGCTCGACCTAAGTTGTGTCGACCCAACGACCCATACCCGTGGCTGGCTTCCCTTAGTGGTAAGAGCGTGAGACACGCACATACAAGGGCACATTCCTATTGGCTGGAAGGTGTCTCCTGTGGTGCGTTATAAGAAACTTATCGCCTTCCCATTAGCTGCAGCTTCAGAAATAGCAATGCTGACTCTACCTGTATATCTGTCATTTACATAGCAAGTGCTGTTATCTGGGTCTGCACGTGACGTGGCGCAGTCATTGCATGTTTACCTGTCAGTGTCCTAGCTGTCATCTAACAATGAGCTACTGTACATATACAGACAGGCGGCTGATACTCTATCCCCGGGGATGGAAATAATTCAACATTGTTCTCTCTGAGCCACATACATTCATTAGTAGCCTCTAGTTCAGTGACTGTTCAAGTACAGAAACAGACCAAATACAAATAAAAAATAATAATAATCTATATATATATATATATATATATATATATATATATATATATGTGTGTGTATGTGTATATATATATATATATATATATGTGTGTAACACACTGCGTGCGTGTGTTGGTGTATGAAGTGTGTGTATGCACCCATATTTTATATATATATATATATATATATATATATATATGTGTATACTGTATATATACATACATACACACGCACACAAGCACATTATATGCCACATAGGTATGTTTTATAAATATGTGCTAAGTTACGGTACAGATCTGTGTCTGTTGAAATGTAGTGATCTTGCTGTTACCATGGATTTTCCTTACACACTTATATAATGCATTTGCCCCCCCTCCCCCTAAAAAAAATATTCACACAATCACACATTTAGGGGTACATTTAGTATGTGATACTTCTAAAAGTTGAATTTAAAGGGCCGATAATATTAAATATACAACCAGGTGTGTTTTGTATAGTATGTCTTTTTTTTTTTTTGTCCTTTAAATGAAGCATCGTAAAATCGCAGCGGCTGTGGCCAGCGCTGCGTAGTGATTAACCCTTTCACGCCTTAGCTGTGACTTACTAAGCAATGCAGAGGGAATACCGGGCATTTGGGCATTGTTACCTGGTGTGTAGGTCTCATCCAGCCTTTATCAATATAAAGTTTGTGTATTAGAAAACATTTGTCTTGGAGAAAGGGCTGAAGTGCAATCCACTGTACGCGTTTCGTGCTGCAGTCTATAACGCGTTTAAAGCTTAAAATAATTAACGTAGTCATATATTTCGGTCCTGCACGAGAATCTGTTCAGTGCGTGTCTTTGACTGGAAGGACAAGGGCGAAAGGGAAAAGAAGCCCTTTAGGTGATGGCACGGGCTGCAAGTCCAGGTCTATGAACCTGGGGGAGATGTCATCGGTGAGGAAGCGTAGGTGAAAGTTCCTGCTGATGCAGTAGATACTGTTGTCAACAACCACACAATGGAAGGGCGCCGGATAGGGCATTGCATAATTTGCGCACTCGTACCAAATCCTGGCTCTTATGTTACAGCGGTGGACACTGATGCCCATGCTGCGGTTCAGGTCAAACCGGTATAGGAAGTTGTTGGCTGCCACCATCTCTGTTGTCCGGTCTTTGCTGCCGCTAACCAGACTGCTCTTCCAGGCGTTGTCCCGATGACGGTATCTCAAGAGGAGATAACGGATGGTTCCACCAGTCACAAAGATCTCGTCATCGTACGCAGTTGCCATGTGGGCTACAGCAAAGGTGTCGTTGGGTAGAGGTGTGACGTAGCTCCATTTATTTTGGCGTGGGTCATACCTTTCAACTGTATGAAGGCATTCGCCTCCAATAGCATACAGATAACCATCAAGCGCCACAAGTTTACAGTGAGGCCTTCCCTCGTTGAGCGAGCTGACTTCTTTCCAGCTGTCTGTCAGGGGGTTGTAGCAGAGAACGCGCTTGGACGGGTTCATTTGTCTCCCAGGACCGTCGCATCCAAGAACAACAAAGAGATAGTTGAACATTGTCGCCATTGTGCACCCTCTGCTGACGGCTTCGATGGGGATGTGAGTTAGAGGGTGCCAGCGATCCTTATCACTGTCGTAGTAACTTAGGCTGCTCTCGTTTTGCGTTGCGGTAGCGGCTTGAGTATCAATGTCAGCGACAGCTACAAATCTCCTCCCCTTCATTCTACTTTCCAAGATGAGGTCTCTCTCGGTGACATTGAGGAGCCCAAAGATGGATGGGTTCTGAAGCACCTGCAGATAGTCCTTGCTCATCATCTTATAGGTAGCTGCCTTTAGGGTGTCCAGTTTGTGTCTCTTGGCCAAGCACAAAACCTCATAGCAATTATCCAAATTAAGGTGTATATCAAACATGGAGTCTGGTGGCAATGAAATGTGGTAAGTATCTGGACCTGATTGTGTATCTACAGCTGCGTCACTGCTCTGGCCCGCTAGGTAAGTGGATGCTGTGACCAAAGGAGTATCGTTTGGACCGATCCCCTCAGTTTCTGCATTTGTTTTCACACCCTCTTCCTGATCATCGCTACCTCTGGCTATGTCTTGTTTTGGAGATGGGTTTATTTGTTCCGGTGATTTACGCCCTATAACATCGCCATCTGTGGTCTCCTCTTGGTGAATGAGACTTTTCTCCTCTTCTCCATCCTCCTCTGATGATAGGAAATAATTTTTTATATGCGTGAGGGGCAATTGTGGATGGAGAACCCGAGGGTCACAAGTTTTTTCTGCTGTGAGCGATTGAGAAGTGGACTCTACATGGTAGTGATAGACCTTCCCCCTAAGTCCTCCTGGCATGAGTGGCTGCGGAGAATTCCCATCTTCTGAGAGGATGTTCTCTTGCATCTGCACCTCCGCAACGGAAGAGAACGTGTGCAATTCGTGCTTAGATTCATTTACGTGACTCAAAGACAAATCGACGGAGCTGATGGCGGAGATGTTTCTGGTGGGCCTTACCCCAAGCTCTCTCTGCAGCTCCAACCTCTCAAACATTTCTCTCCCCTCAGGGTCCTGCCTGTAACTCTTGCTGTCTCTTTTGTTGAATGTCCCCTCTCCATCACACTCGTCGTGCCGGCAGTCTGCGTCATCTCCTGGTGCACGGGGGCTTTGCAGGAGATCAACTGTGTTGTGCAACTCTGCTGAGTCCCCGCGGGCAAAACCACTTTGGTCTCTGGAGATTGCATCACCGGTCTCAAATTCCTCCTGAGCTTTGACGTGAGGTCTGTGTGTGCTGGCAGATACATCAGCGAGGTGTTTGCTTCCAGGATCTGTGACTAAGCTGTCCTGCAGGTTACTGTTTACACACCTGAATCTGAGATTACCAGTTCCCGTATTTATGTAATCCCGCTGGGGGGCATCCGCAATGCCACTGTCCTCTCTGGTAGGGCCAGGACCATGTTTTCCTGTTAGATCAGAGCTCTCTGAGGTTCGTAATTTGTAGAACCTATAGGCTAATGCCAGTAAGAAGAAGGCAGTAGCTGAGAGAGCCACTTTCCCTACCAGCTGCATGTCCAACTGCCAGGTTCTGCTCTCCCACGCCGCGTTAATCATTATTCTGTATGAGCTGAAGAATGCCAGGAATTCACGTAATTAACTTGCACTTGGAAACCAGTTGGGTTTGCTCCAGGCTATGTCCTCTGCGTCCCCTGCTGCCGAACACATATGCAGCCTGTGACAAGGTGAGCGCAGGCAGACAGGTTCCGGCACCACAGGTGGCTCCGCAGCGAAGCTTCATCTGCTCACCACAAATTTGTATGTTTAAGCAAATAGTGTAGGAAGGGCAGGATAATGCAACGCCAAGCTGCTATTAGCCAAACAAACATACCATCTGAAGTTCCTTTCACTACATGCTGAATAGTAATGAAAGGACTTTCCCTAACCTGTGCTTCACTGTAGCCAGACCCCTAACATCGAATCTGGTGTATTACTGCAGGTGTGCACAATCTCTGGGTATACTGTAGGTGGTCATTCCGAGTTGATCGCTCGCTAGCAGTTTTTAGCAGCCGTGCAAACGCTATGCCACCGCCCTCTGGGAGTGTATTTTAGCTTAGCAGAAGTGCGAACGAAAGGATCGCAGAGCGGCAACAAAGTTTTTTTGTGCAGTGTCAGAGTAGCTCCAGACCTACTCAGCGCTTGCGATCACTTCAGACCATTCAGTTTCTGTTTTGACGTCACAAACACGCCCTGCGTTCGCCCAGCCACACCTGCGTTTTTCCTGCCACGCCTGCGTTTTTATGAACACTCCCTGAAAACGGTCAGTTGACACCCAGAAATGCCCACTTCATGTCAATCACTCTGCGGCAGCCAGTGCGGCTGGAAAGCTTCGCTAGACCCTGTGTGAAACTACATAGTTCGTTGTAATAGTACGTTGCGCGTGCGCATTGCGACGCATGCGCAGAAGTGCCTTGAATGCAGCTAGCGATCAACTCGGAATGACCACCATTGTGAGCTCCGTGATACCGGTCACCGACTGCATATGTAACTCACATTATTCTAATATGTCCTAGGTGCAGGACTATTGTACTAATTGGTGGGATGCGGTCAATTCACCTACAATGAAAATACTGACAACCATTGACCGACAGTCAAAATCCCGACATTTAAAATACCAACAAGGTCAAAATACTGACATTTAAAATGTCGACAGTTCAAAAAGTCGACATGAGTTTTTCATGATTTTTCATTGAAACCGACTTGTTCATACTTTTACCATCCCAGTGGACCTGGAGGGGGAATATAATATTGTGCCGAGAGCAGCATGGCGAGCGGACGTGGTACACTTATGTGGTGTCCATGTCGACGGACATACAATTTTTATTGTATTTTTTTTTTAAACATGTGTCGACTTTTTCACCTGTCAACATTTTAAATTTTGGTATTTTGATCTTGTCTGTATTTTAAATGTAAGTATTTCATTCTAAAACCCTAATTAATTAGTAGTTAATATTAATAATAATATTTATTTAATGTATAAATACATTTTTACAATGAAACTGAGGTTGGCCAACCCCAGAACCATTGACGAAATTAACGTAGGATTGGGAGTCTTTGTACATCTACAGTCACTGTTACACCTGTCGTAAAACGAGATACCAAACGCAAGAAAAAGGGTCTCCAGGCCCTATAGAAGTCTTTGGCCTTTTGCCCCCTCCCCTTCCCTGCGTTCCTGCATAGGTGCTGTCTTGAAAAGAGCCCAAATTCTAGTGATTGGAAAATGCACTTTATCATGTGCTAAGCTGTTATATTACCCTCAACCCTGTTCATAATATATACCACCGTTTATAGTTAACTAGCTGCCACTGTCTGAAATCACTTGTCATGGAGTGTAAAAGAGCATATGGCTAAAAACCTAATTTAGTTGTCCATTAA